>NC_052349.1:30907916-30982163 GCF_009727055.1 Benincasa hispida | reverse complement strand
ATCCAAGTGTAAATTCCTCTGAGTTTCCTAGTAAGTCCAGGTCGAACACAGGGACTTGTGAAAACAGATTGCGTTAGTAATTTTTATGAAAACTTTGCGGTAACCAAGTAAATAAATAAGTGTTGGGTTTTGTTGTTTGCGTTGATGAAAAAAATAAATAAATAAAGGCGGCGGATTTGAGAAAAAACAGTTGCGTTGATAGATTTAATGAGTGTGCGATGAACAGATTGAGAAGAATCTTTAGCTAATGTTACTCGGGAATGCATCAGACCATGCGATCATGTTACAACCATGCACAGCAAGTCATTTTCCAATGTAAATGCGATGCTCCTAAGTCTAGGACGCATGTGTTGAATGCGAAAGTGTCCATAGAGCTTATCCCTAAGTCGCTACTCTTGTCCTATGCAATGATGCAAAATGCATGAAAGCAAGGTGACCGCATACAATCATATCCTATCTCTAGGATGCATGCGATGCGTTGACAACAAATAGTGCTCATTCCTAAGCGCCTATCTCTTGTTTATGCATTCTATTCTAGCTCTTCCGAGTCTAGATTCTAACTTGACCTTCCCAAGTCTAGATCCTGTCCTTAGACTACCTCCCGAGTATCTCTAATGGATGAATGAAGCATACATAAAACAAGATAATCGCAAAGAATGAAGATTCCTTAGTTGTGCTAGCTAAATGCTTCTCAACCTATTCAACTAATTTAGCTACTCATCCGTGAATACTAGAGAGTGAACAGATATAGAGAAAGAAATTCCATTCTTATAAATGAGTGAGTACAAAAATGTCAATGGAAGTTAAAGGTAGAGAGCCTGGTAGCAATCCTTGTTGACCGAGGCTTTTTACACTGAAATCTCCTATTCTGATCTAAAGATGATCCACCTTCAGCAACTGTCGGCCCTCTCTCTATCCTTGAAGCTTCTGGCGCTCTGCCAAGCTTACCGGAACGATCTGTCGGCAAACTTCCTCCCTCGCGTCCGCCTTAAAATGAAAGAAAACTAAAAAGCGTGCGAGCTGAAGTATGAAATCTCTAAATAATACTCGTGAACTGATCAACCCTCTTCTCTGAAGAATGCCCTTGTTATTTATAGAGTATCCATGGTGAAAGGCAGCTTCAATCTCCTGGTTGTAACAGTGGGACAGCTTTAATTCCTGACTGATGCGCCGAATAATTGTCACCGATAAAACTGAATGTACTTTATGACCGTTATCGGCTGTCAACTTAATTTGGATTCGACTGTCATCAGCTTTCTGTCCCATCGCGCAATTGGCCTTTCACCCAGATGCGCCCACCATGTTGTGCTGACCAAGTTTCGGCGATCCTTCTCAGGCGAATGTTTGGCGAGCACTATCAATGCAAAGCCTTGCGGTGAAGTTGCGCTCGACCAATGAATTCCTATGATCGCAATCTTTGCATTGCGCTAACGCATATTCTGCACAAAAATACAAAAATCAACTATTCTAATACATTGAACGGATGCGACTGCAATATCATGAAAATGATGCTTAATGGATGCAAGTTAACATATTTCATCAACGCAATCCAACATTGTTTTAAGAACTTAGCACTATGATAACGTGTATTTCTGCCCGTTATCACACCCCCAAATTTAAACAATGTTTGTCCTCAAGCATAAGCTAAAGATTCCTGCAAGTCAACCGCAATGTCCTTTTCCTAGATTTCTCAAAGAATACTTTGTTCAAATCCTATATACCAGAATTTCCTTAAGTCTTATTCAAGTCTCTTCTTAAAATATTTCTAAGACCTAGGGACTACAAGCTTAACTTTCAAAAGGACTTTACAAAATTCTGGAATATCTCATGATTTATTTCAAAAAGAAAATTTTCTACCGGGGTGTCAAATGATTTTATCCTTGCACAAAAATTTTCTTCATTGATATTTTTTTTTCTGACCTTGCATTAATCCAAGTGCCTTGCCTTCATTTTGGCTTGCCCCCACGAGTGTCATGCGGACATCCAACTCAAAGCAATGCACTCTTTCTCAGACTAAACTCATACCTATTTGGCAGTGGAGTTGCGGTCATTTCTTTATGCATTGATCCTGGTGACTTACTTTCGTTTTGGCTTGCCCCACATGTGTCATGCGGACATCCAACTACGGATGAGTTCCTTTCACAACTTAACTCTTATCAACATGGGTTTCCTATTGCATTGACAGTGGAATTGTTATTCTCAATATATATTTTTTTATTTTATTTTATTTTATTTATTTTAGAAAATAGCAAGGTCGAAAATAGATACCTCACCCCAAATTTAAAATGCAGTAATTCCCTCATTGCAAAAGATTAAAATAAGTCATGCGATGTTCTAGAATACGTTGGAAAGAGAGTTTGAAAGAAAGCTAGCAAACCCCTAACTTCTGAAGCATATTTTTCATCATTGAAATCATACTCGGAATAGTCGTCCCAATATGATGGGTGCATCTTCGTCCGCTTTATAATCCAAAATGAGGAAGTTTGCTGGTAGGATGAATTTATCAATTGAAATTGCGCCATTTTTCAACTCCCCTTTAGGTTGTATTCGAGATCTGTTCGCGAGCAGGAGAGTTTCCTTTATGGGCATAACTGTACCGATATTCAATTGTTTGAAGACTGATAGCGGCATTATGATTATACGTGCCCCAAGATCGCATAGTGCTTGGCCACTGAAGGTCCCTCCAATAGAGCATGGGATCGTGAAGATTCCTGGGTCGCCCATTTATGGGGTGATCATGGAATTTTGCGCTGCAGCCACTATTGCAATCTTTCCTTCCTTATTTTATTCCTCTTTCAGTCTTTGCGGAGTTGCTGGTGGTTGGACTTCTTCTATTCCAAGATCTAGAGGCTTAAGGGTGGACGCAACTTCAGGGTCTATTTTCTCGGGCTTCTCCAAACTATAGGTCAACAGGTCTTTGGTTTTCGCCGCATTCAAGTCGGTCGCAATGTGCTTTTCCCCTACTTCCGCAGTCATGTTGTCGCTTAGCAAGGAGATTGCTAAGCATTGTTTCTCAATGTATTTATTCAGCAAGCTTTTTAAGGATGAAGATTGCAGTGGTTGTGAGCTGCTAGCTTGGCTTTACGCTAGATCGTTGTTTTGCGGGAAAAATCCGGGTGGCCTTTCTTTTTGTGCCACAGGTTGAAAGCTTGGTTGTTGATTTTTCCATGCAAAATTTGGGTGGTTTCACCACCCGGGGTTATATGTATTGGAATAGGGATTATCACTCATGAAGCATACCGATTGCGGGTTTGTTGGGCATTCCTCCATCAGGTGAGAACCACCACAAATGACACAACTTGCGGTCATTTGAGTGATTGCGCTGACCTGCCCTTTCTTCGCTCCCGTATTATTAATTGCGATGCCTTGTATTAAACTCATCATCGCAGTCATTTGATTTTGCAGGGATGCGATGGCCCCATTGTTTGCGTCATTTTCTTTGATTCTTAATCTCTGATCGCTTTCCCTCTAATCTTCGTGATTTTTGGAAATGCGATCAAGTATACTCTTTGCCTCCTCATATGTTTTGTCAAGCAGACCATCAGCGGCTGCTGCATTGGCAGCAGTCTACGAAGAGGGATTCAATACTTGGTAGAAAATCTCCATTTGCAGGCAATCTAGTAAGCCATGTGTGGACAGTCTCTTACCAGCCGTTTAAACCTCGCCCAAGCATCGCTGAGCGATTCATCATCTTCTTGCTCAAAATTTGTGATAAGTTTCCTTCGTCTGGCGTTTTCGGTAGGTGGAAAATACTTCTTCATAAATTTTTTCACTATCTGTTCCCAAGAAGTGATCTCTCCCTGCTCGAGAGAATACGCCCATTTCATAGCCTGATCACAGAGAGAAAATGGGAACAACGTTAGTCGAACTTCTTAAGCAAAGATGTTCGGGAACACAAAAGTATTGCAGATTTCAATAAAACTTCGAAGGTGGGCATGTGGGTCCTCGCCACGCCTTCCTCCGAATTGACCTGCAGTCTGGATTATCTGCAGCATTACCGGTTTCATTTTGAATCTGCTTCCGTTGAGGGCAGGGCTCATGATTCCCGGAGAGAAATCATATAGGTTTGGCAATGTATAGTCCCTAATGGGCCTATTGCGATCGTTTGCCAACAAAATTGGATTCGCTATGACATTATTATCATTTGGTGCTCCATTTCCAGGCTGCTCCGCCATCTCTTCTTTATTTGATTGTGGTTGTTATTGGCGGTCTCTCAATCTTCATCTAAAAGTCCTCTCGATCTCCGGGTCGTAATTCGCCAGAGATTGAAAGTCTACAAAGAAATCAAAAAATTACCATTAGCAAACTATCTTGCCGAAGTCCCCGACAACGGCGCCAAAAACTTGATGCTTGTATTTTTATGAAGTGAAAATATGGATGCTATTCGTTGATGGAATTGCATTGTGCACTCAAGTTTCCCAGCGGAATCCAAGTGTAAATTCCTCTGAGTTTCCTGGTAAGTCCAGGGTCGAACATAGGGACTTGTGAAAAGAGATTGCATTGGTAATTTTTATGAAAACTTTGCGGTAACCAAGTAAATAAATAAGTGTTGGGTTTGTTGTTTGCGTTGATGAAAAAATAAATAAATCAAGGCGGCAGATTTGAGAAAAGACAGTTGCATTGATAGATGCAATGAGTATGCGATGAACAAGTTGAGAAAATCTTTAGCTAGTGTTACTCAGGAATGCATCAGACCATGCGATCATGTTACAACCATGCACAGCAAGTCATTTTCCAATGTAAATGTGATGCTCCTAAGTCTAGGACGCATATGTTGAATGTGAAAGTGTCCATAGAGCTTATCTCTAAGCCTCTACTCTTGTCCTATGTGATGATGCAAAATGCATGAAAGCAAGGTGACCGCATACAATCATATTCTATCTCTAGGATACATGCGATGCGTTGGTAACAAATAATGCTCATTCCTAAGTGCCTATCTCTTGTTTGTACGTTCTAATCTGGCTCTTCCGAGTTTATTCTAACCTGACCTTCCCAAGTCTAGATCCTATCCTTAGACTACCCTCCCGAGTATCTCTAATGGACGAATGAAGCATACATAAACAAGATAATTGCAAAGAATGAAGATTCCCTAGTTGTGCTAGCTAAATGCTTCTCAACCCATTCAACTAATTTAGCTACTCATATGTGAATAACAGAGAGTGAACAGATATAGAGAAAGAAATTCCATTCTTATAAATGAGTTGAGTACAAAATGTCAATGGAAGTTAAAGGTAGAGAGCCTGGTAGCAATTCCTTGCTAACCGAGGCTTTTTACACTGAAATCTCTATTCTAATCTAAAGATGATCTCGCTTCTGCAAGCTCGGCCCTCTCTCTGTCCTTGAAGCTTTTGGTGCTCTCCCAAGCTTACTGGAATGATCTGCCAGTACAACTTTCTCCCTCGCGTTCGCCTTAAAATGAAAGAAAACTATAAAGCGTGCGAGCTGAAGTATGAAATCTCTAAAAACTAAACTCGTGAACTGATCAACCCTCTTCTCTGAAGAATGCCCTTGTTATTTATAGAGTATCCATGGTGAAAGGCAGCTTCAATCTCCTGGTTGTACAGATGGGATAGCTTTAATTCCTGACTGATGCGCCGAATAATTGTCATCGATAAAGCTGAATGTACTTTGTGGCCGTTATCGGCTGTCAACTTAATTTGGATTCGACTATCATCAGCTTTCTATCCCATCGCACTTAATTGGCCTTTCACTCAGATGTGCCCACCATGTTTTATTGACCAAGTTGCGACGATCCTTCTCGGGCGAATGTTTGCGAGCATGATTAACGCAAAGCATTGCAAAGTTGCGCTCAACCAATGAATTCCTATGATCGCAATCTTTGCATTGCGTTAACACATATTCTGCACAAAAATACAAAAATCAACTATTCTAATGTGCTGAATGCATGCGACCGTAATATCATGAAAACGATGCTTAATGGACGCAAGTTAACATATTTCATCAACGCAATCCAATATTGTTCAAGAACTTAGCACTATGATAACGTGCATTTCTGCTCATTAGCAGCTATTCAGACGGTTATCCAAATAGTTCCCACAGGGACTCCATTATCTCACGCGCTAAGACCATGGGCTCATGCTTCTTAGCCAACACGTCATTAAGACTGGCCAAGATATAGGCTCGGGCCTTCTCATTTGGCCGTGTCCATCGCTCGTACGCCTCCTAAACATTTTGAGCAGCGTTAAGAGCTAGAATAGGAGGACATACCTCCGTAAGGGCAAACATGAGATCCTCGATGATTAGTATCGTTGTGATCATATGTTTCTAAGTAGAAAAGTTATCGCCAGTATGTTTGTCACCACTAAGCAAGGCTATAGTGGCTGTAGCCATTTTAAAACTTATTGCTGAAAAACAAACTTACTTTTATAAGATTTTGCTAAACCACATTTTAACCAATTAATTTTAGCAAAACAATTTCCAAGTACCCTAAGTGTTTAAGACTTCTATTTTTCAATGATGCCCCAGCGAGGCAGGACAAACGTCACCGGTAGGGTGATCAGATATCCCTTCACTGGGATGAGACATTCTCAACCATCAGGCTGAACCAACTCTTAGAACTGAACCTAATAGCCACCATTCATTTGGTTCAGAACTGTTAACCCTTAACAATTCTGTGTAAGTGTGACCCCTCGCTTTCGGCACCAGAGTCCCGCCCTAATGAGCCCACCGTAGGGAAAAAGCAGATTAGGACAAGAGACTAAGTAACCTTATCCTCTTGCAGCAGATCAAATAAAGAAACGCGTAAAACTGCCATCCTATAGGGGGACACTCCCAGGGTGCCTCGAGGCGATGCACAGAAACTTTATTCAATCCAACGAGGGAGACTGGGGATATGATGTCGCACTTCCCGCTCCCACTTACTATGAACATTCTCTCCATCCACCTTGATATGGACCTACCCAAGCACCATCCTTTAAGGGGACACTCCCATGGTGCCACAAGGTCGAGGGTAGATCTCACGGTGTGGACTATAAGGGAGAAACGTGAAAGGTTTAAATGAAGCGTCATATACCCCAGGTACCTCCATTGAATGTTCTACCTAGGGGTTCATTAACCTAGACAATCTGGCTATTAATTTTAGTCTAAGTCATCTTTTAAGTATGCTCATAAACAATTTTTGTCTATGAAATATGAACAAGTTCAAGTAGTCACATTTAAACACTTTAATGGATTGTTCTTAACTTATATGCATGCATCAAATCTATCTAATTCACCTTTCTAGGTAGGTTCCCAGGTAGGACTGTTACATTTCCGTCAACTTAAATACCCCAGCCTAGACAGAACCCACCTTAGATAAAAGGTCCCTTATAGATAGATTTACTATACTTTATCATTTTATTATTCATTTTAATCTTATTAAACTTATTAAAGTATTGAAACCTAAAGGTTGCTAATCATATTAGAACTGCGATCTTAGGTCTATGTCATCCAAGTTTTAAACATTTTAAAACCATGAATTAAACCTAAGTGAGCATGCATATCTTTCTTATGGATTTTAGTCTTAATTTCTCTTTAACATTTAAAAAGAAACAACTAAAACACATTGCCACATAACAAGGTATTTATAACGCTTATAAAGTAACCTATGTGTCATGCTTCATGCAATGTCCGATCATTACTATACATAACTTTTATATACATGTAACAACCAAGCAAACATGCTTTCCATACACCCTTATATTATAACAATTATAATATAAAGATGATGCATGTCAATGCTTTTTATACATGCATAAATATAACTCTTATATTATATAATGCATGAGCATGCGCTTACGTAATTTAAATCATGCTTCTCTAAATCATAACATTTATAATAAAGAGATGATGCATGACCAATGCATATCCTAAGGTAGGATTTTTCTATATGTGCATACCATATGATATATAATAAACATACATCTCATGTATTAAAACCACAGATTAATTGACTGGATGAACCAACGCAAAATCAGAATGAAAAAGTCTATCTATTACATTTTTCCATCGAGAAAATCAGTTCACAGGCGAACAGGGTCTTGAACCATCGGGCGAAGCTCCATCATTTAGTAAACGCCTCCAGGTAAATGATCGTATAGCGCACACTAGACGATAGCACAAAAAGCTAAACGATCGCTTAGACAACAACGAGGCTGCGAAGCCTGATTATCTAGACGATCGCTTAACACGCGAAAAGGTAAACGATTTACCACGCCTTACTCCAAGATCGTATAATCAGTAACTAAGCGATGAGGCTTGCTGAGTTATACGATCGTCTAGTGTGCACGCGTGTTAAACGACACTGAGTATCCGATACTCAGCGATCATCTACCATCGTCTACACGACCCGACCAATGTTTGGTCATCTTCTTCCTCAAAGAACAACAACCCCTGCTCTGAATTTCTTCACAAACGGCTCGAAACTCAAACTAACTTTGAAAATACATACTCGATAGCAATTAATTATGCCCAAAGAGTAGGGGCCTTTATAATTAACTGGAAATGTAAAAAAATTTAACAAACCGAGGTTTCATCCCAGAAAACTCCATTAATCCACATATCCACAAAAAAATTAACAATTAAAACAGAGAGTAGACATGTTGCACCCACCGAGAATATAAATGTAATTCTTTGTAGCAATGAAATTGGAATATCAGAAACCTGGCTCTGATACCAATTGAAGGAACTCTTATTGAGTACCTATGAGCGGAAGCAGATCTTTCCAATTTATTATGACAGAATTTTCACATATACATTCGAACATAAGATATGCATTGATAACACTAAATTACTGGCATGCTTTAAAAGATAAAAACAAAAGACCGAGAGAACATACCAGTTGAAGACTTTCTTCACATGAACACACGTCTCTCGCTCCCACTAGTCCAGCAAGTAAGTGCCCAACAGCACCTCGTTCGTCACACGGATAGCTTCACACGAACAATAGGCAACGAAGATGACACCACCACTCGGAGCCCTCAATATTCTCGGAGTGAGAATCCAAAGGGTGGGCTTTTGATGGAATTGGTAGAGGGGAGGAGGAAAGGCTATTGTGTACTACGATCAAGCAAATGGGAGAATGGGAAGACTATCGTATAGTCGGGTGCTTGATCATTTAGTGCGGGGTACACGATCGTGTAATAAAAGATAAGCAATCATTTATAAAAAAGGTAATCGATTGTTTATTTACGCTCAGGCGCTAAGCGATCATCTATGAAAAGGTAAGCGATTGTTTAGAAAAGTGCGAGTGATCGTTTAGGAAAGCGCAGGCGTGGGTGTGCGATCGTTTAGTGAGGGGGCGTTATCGTATAGGTTTTCAACACTAAGTGATAAAAGGCTTTTCAGACCGTGAGCGATTATTTGTGTCTCGTGCAAAATGAAAACAATTTTCATTTTATTCTTCAGTTACTAAAACTGAATTGAACTTCCCACTAACGCACTAATTCGGAGAAAGTGCTGGCCAATTATCTTATAACCGTTCAATTAATAAAATAATGAATATAATCATATTATATTCTTAACCTATAGTTTGATATCATATATCAACTATAGTGTTTTCTCCTCTACTTGATATAAATCCTTGATATAAATCATATTTATATCCAATTTCCTCCAAATTAATGTATCGCATACATTTAGTCAATCATATCATATATAATTAACCAGTTCAATTATATCATATATAATCGAACTTCCTCTTGTCAATTTGAACATTTCAAACTGACCCAAAAACTGATTCTCAACTTGTATCCAAGCTACTAAGGAGACCTTATAGACCTATGGCTCGAAGCTCCAACAGTATGTGAATAGCTGACTAAACTCTTTAGTCACGAGATCCACCATCCGTTAACTGCCAGGCATTCCACTAAAGACCGATAGTTGAACTCTTCTTACCACAGATATATTTATGTGTCCATCAGATATAACCAACATGAGTACGATAACCCTTCACAGATGCTCATAAGTACAGTTGGACCAATTTACCGTTTTGCCCCTGTAGTTACATCTCACTCCTTAAGTACCACTGATCCCTCTAATGAACAATACAACATAGTCCAACTATGTGTGAACACATCTCGGGCCATGAGAAGGTGTGTGGTGCCACATCGTTCAAGCCCTAGAATCAACCCTTAAAGGAGTAGTCTATCTACTTACCCCTACTTCGGGAAGAAGTGAATTCCATCTTGTGTAGCTGAGTTCCCAGCTCCCAAATCAGACGAATCCCCAAAGTGGTAGGTTTGAGTCGACAATCTTGCCACTTGCACCCATGCAAATCAAAGGACCGCCCTAAAAAACAGGAGTTCCCAACTCACTCAGGATTGAGGTTATGTTACCTATGGTCATCCTAGTGAAGTAAAGTCTCTGTCATGAACGGTGTTATATAACGAGACATTAACACTTCGTGGTCAGGTCTTATATAAACTCATGAAGTGAAGTAAATATCATATATTATACATCACAAGCATTGGTACAAACTGTTTACAAACTATAGGACACGAGACTTTAGGGCATCAACCTCAACATTAACTTCTTCTTAATATTCAAGACTGTTTTCGCCAGATGAGAACAACAAGTTAGATTTTCCCAAAAATGATCAAAAGTACGGATCTCAGTCACCAATGTCATCTATCACATAAACCACAAGCCATACATTCAACTTAACGATCAAGTAGGCAAAATAACAACAAAACAACACACATAAATCTGGAATATGGCTTAAATCATGACGAAGAACTCGGTGGAAACCTCACCCAAGATCGTGCCTTAATAATGAAGAACTCGGGCTATTTACACCGGCATGCCACGAGATTAGGGTTTTGGTCCCATTTTGTATAAAATCTCAAGGATGAACTCGGGCTACATTTAACCCGAGTTCGTATACAAATTTTCCAAAACTCAAAGGTGTTAAACCTAATCTCTGTACACATCCAAATGATCTCGAGCCAACTACATCAAATCTCAACCAAGATTCAAACAAATTCAATCGAAATAGCATGGAAAAATTCCAGAAAATCATCAATAACATACTACATAAACAAAAAAAGAACAAATATTGCAACATACACAATCATCAAGCCATATTTCATTGTTTATGAAAGAGTTAGGAGTATTGATCCATATCCTTTAGATACATTCAAAAACCCTAGAAAACCTCTAATTAAAAAAATGAAACAATATACTTAAAGAAGGAAATACCTCTAAAATAAGTAAGCTTAAGGACGCAAATAACCATAGAGAAGGAAATTTTCACAGGGAAAGTAGAGATATCTCGGGGGAGTTGGATCGTCTAAAAGGTTTTCGTGTATATGAAAGGGTTTTCTAAAAGTAGAGGTATTCGTCATTTCACGATTGGATAATTTGAATTCATTATATTCCAAATACAATGTTCCGATCTTGTCCGAGAAGACCCAAGAAAAACCAAATCTACGAGATTTCAAAAAGCGTGCTATTTGTTAAATGTGAAAACTAAAGAAGGTTATTTTGGAAAATTTCCCTTTCTCTCTCATTAACTCTTCACTCTCTCTCCTAACCCATGAAATTTCTCTCTCTCTCTCTCTAAATTCATTAGTATAAATATCTCATGAAATTCTTCCCTTCATGCCCACATCTCCTTATTTGCTTTTTTATGTGTTTATAAGTCACAACTAAAAGCTTGAGGGGGAAAAAAAACATAGTTCTCGCAAAAGTAGTTTTGAAAACCTTCAATTTCAAAAGTGGTTAAACAATCATCGTTATTGGATTAAAGAGATAATCAAGAGGAATGATGGTGCAAGACACATGGAGCTTAACAAATCTCTTCAAATTGAAGGTTTGTTTTCTTCTTGCCAAATTGAAGGTTATGTTATCTAGATGACTAAGAAAATCTCTTCAAATTGAAGATTTGTTTTCTTCTTGCAAAGTTGAAGCTCATGTTATCTAGACAGAGTTAGAGAAGGTGTGTTTTGTTTGGATAAAATATTGATAGAATGAAGGATACTTTCTTTTTGTATTTAATTACTGATAAATTAAATATATAATTTTATGTTTTATTATTATCATTTATTTTCTTTTTTATTTTCTTTGCATTTTATCTCTCTCAATGCTACCTTTAAAATTTCACATTTCTCTATCTTGAAATACTACATCTCACTTCTTCTAAATTAGCAAAATTTTAATCGTAAAAATATTTATTTTAAAAATTATAAAAATATTGTTCAATTAAGGTTTTTTTTTTCGTCTTATTGTTATCGATCTTCTTCATTGTTTTTATACATTTCTCTACTTTTGTTTTATTTTTTAAGTTAAACTTCTCAATTATTGTAGTAGACCACTAACCATTTGAATTTTAAAATAAACATTTAGTAATCTTAGAGGTAAATCTATTTTTTAAAATGTTATATTATACACAAACCATAACTTTGTATTGAAAAAAAATTAAACTTAAAAAAAATCGTCTTTTTTAGAAAAATAAAAACAAATCATGCTTATATATCATTCCAATTTTCACCAATAATTTAATTAAATTTAATAACACTAACAAGTTCAAAAAGTAATGGTTTATATTCAACCTAGTATTTAGTTAGTAACTAAATATATTTTTAATCACATTTTGAAAATTTTTTTAAATTGAAATTTAATTTTTGAATTTACTACCAAACACATATCTGAAAACATGAAATACAGTTAATTTTTGAATCCCTTCTTTTAAAATTTTTGTTTTCAGATTGCCTACCAAACAGATCCTTAAATATCTTCTTTTTTTTTTTTACTAAAAACGTACAAATAAAAAAAAAAGATCTTTATACACTAACATTAACTAAAAATTATTTATGAACATTTTTAGGGCTTAAATACATTTATAATCACTGACGAATAAATGAAAAATAGAATGGTGTAGTGTGAATAATTTTGATTCTATTTATTTTAAAGGAATTAATGATACTTCATGAAATTTAATATAGGGTTTGACATAAAAGTTTTATAACTCTTAATTTCCTATGAGTATTAAAAATATTTATTTTTCATGTATTGGATCACAAATACATAAGTTTTCTATGATATTAAGGTCTTTCTCATTGATATTATTTCTTTTTAGTTTTTTTTATAATTGATGTTTTTAAAAAAATAGCAAAAAAGACACCTTTCACACAAAGACTGACAACTCAAAAAAGATAATGTAGCCTTCTTCATTGCAAATGCATCAATAAAAAAACATGTGTAACACACGTGTAGGAAACTAGTATATATAAAATGGACTATAAGGGAGAAATTTTCAAATACCCATTTTGTCCTTATATTTTTAATAAATTTCTATCTAACCCTTTTGTTGACAAGATGTACACGTCCATTCAAAAGACAATACATGTATCACTTCTAATTTTTAATTTCAAAATATATTTATATATTTCAACATTAAAGTTCTAGATTGAATAGGTGTAATTGGTGTTGGCAAGATGCAACCATTTTCATATGTATGAGTTTGATGAGTACCAACATGATCAATTGATGCTAATGGAATGTGGTTGTGTGGATGGGGTAGTTACACATCGAACAAACACTCCCTTTCACGTATGTATGAGATTTATATAAAAGTTAAAAAAATGTGTTTATACTCTTAATTAAAAAATAATTTCATATAATCAAAATTTAGAAAAAGTTACAAAATCTTCCCAGAGAGAACTTTGAAAGAAAAGTGAGTTTATATATAAAAAGATTTGGAGCTTAAATTATAAATATGTGCCTAAAATAATTATCAATCTTAAATTTTTACTTACAATCCAAATTTCAATTAGAAAAAAAAAGTTAGGATCACTAAACTCCAAATTAGTTTTCAAATTTAAAATTTAAATGTATTATATTGGTTTTTTAAAATTAAATATAATTTTAATTTTTGAATATATTGTATTAAAAAAATTCACAAATTTGATGATGATTAAAACAAATTTCAAATAATATTTAATTATGACAAAATAATCGTAAAAAGATAAAAACTAAACACTTTTTAGTTACTATAAATTAAAACTACAAGATTTTATGGGTTATAGAGAGTATCCGTGTCTTTCGATCCATTTTTTAATTTTTTTTTTCCATAATATACTATCTTATCATTCTTCAAATAGTTGCAACTATTTAAATAGCTACAAAAAGTTTTGATTTGTAATGTGTATTACGTAGAAGATTTTATTTATGAAAATTGCGATAATTTGTTTATTGTTGTAGAATGATCAATTTGGCTAAATGTTTCTTTTAATATTTAATTTTGTACACTGACTCTATATTTTATTTATATTCCTAAGGGAGTGTTTGATTCACCCAACTGAGTTAAGTTAAGTTGGTATAATATACCAACTCATTATTTGACCCTCCAACTTTAAATATTGGTGGAGTTGAAGTTGGTTTATTTTACCAACTCACCCTAACTCACCCCAACTCACCCTAACTCACCCCAGTTCACCAAACTCTCCCTTCTTCCCATGTTTTTAATGGCTCAACCTATCGCCCATTGTCACACTCCAAGAACTAATTTCGAGCTCTGACAACCACCTTCGACGATAATTCCGGCGACCATCTCGGGCTCCGACAACCACCTTCGATGACAATTCCAATGACAAAAATTCAGACTCCGACAACCACTTCCAATGACAGCTCTAACGACCAACTTCGAGTTCCGACAATCTTCGTGTGACCAACTCTAACAACCAATACTGCCCTTCGACAACCACCTCTGATGACCCAACTCCGACGAACAACTTCGCGCTACTAACTCCAACGACTAATTGGCTCCGACAACAAACTCTGATGACCAACTCCGACAACCACCTCTGACTACAAACTTCAATGAAAATCACTTTTGATGATCACCTTTGAGTAAGCAACTTTGACGGCCGACTCGAGGTTTCGACAACCACCTTCGACGACAAACTCCGGCAACCAATTCTAATACCACCTTCACGCGACCAACTTTGGACTCTGATAGTCACCTCCTACTACAATCTCCATTGAAAATCATATTTGATGATCAACTTCGACGACCACTTTCACCCGACCAACTCTGGGATTCGAAAACCACCTCCGATGACAAACTTCAACAACCAACACCAATACACCTTCATGTGACCAACTTCAAGCTCCAACAACCACCTCTGACTATAAACTCCAGTAAAAATCACCTTCGATAATCAACTTCGACAACCATTTCCGACTATTATAAGACTGATGACTGTTAAGGGTTGTTGAAAAAGTATTATTTTATCTACATTAAGTGCAATATTTATACATAATGAACTCACATATCAAACAGTTAAGAATATTTAGATGAAAAGTATGTAACATATAACAAAAAAAAATCATAAAATGAATTTTTTTTTTGGAACATTTTCCAACAAGAATTAGTGAAAAATAAAGATTTATTCTCTGATGATCCTCCAAATTTAGAGGAAATGAAAGTGAAACTGTTGAAGAAATGTGGTGACATTCCATTGGTTGTTACGATAATGGGGAGATGTAGAGTAACAAGAGGAAGAAGAAGAAAAAGAAAAGGATAATGAAGTTTATGGAGAAAATTAGCTAGAACCAAAAGTGTTGATTTCACTTTAGTTTCTCGTTTTATTTAACCATATTTCTACCAGAAATGTAATAGGTTAATTGTTGTTTATGCCAAAAAAAAATTAAAAAAATAAAGAAAAATTTTAAAAATTAAAAGAAAAAAATTGTAATTTATATTGTATTCAAACAAAGATGATGGATAGAATTATTGAATAAAAAAGTTTCAAAACAAAAATAGTAATCATAAAAGCATATTATTTAGAGTTCAAAAAGCTGCATTAGATACCCACACATATAAACTAACTCTGCACTCAAAATACAAATATATGAACTCAAACCAAATAACTCTGCACACCAAACACAAATATATGAACTCCACATATATATAAACTACAAATATCCTATCTCAATTCAGCACCCCAAACAGCCCCTATAATTCAAATATTAAAAATTAGAATCTCACTTGAATTTTCATTTCATTTTAACTAGTCAAGACTTGTAATCTTTTAGTTTTTATTTTTTAAAAAAGTAATTTTTATTATGTAATAAACAAAACATTTTATATTTTAGATATTTTGAAAGTTTAGAAGTATTTTTTTAAAACAAAACACTAACAATTTCCATTCAAAACTAATGAAAATGGTATTTTTGAACTCTTTTTGAAAGTTTAAGAGTATTTTTATTGATGCATTTGCAATGAAGAAGACTACATTATCTTTTTGAGTTGTCAGTCTCTTTGAAGGGTGTCTTCTTTACTATTATTTAAAAACATCAATTATAAAAGAAAAAACTAAAAATTTAAAATATCAACGAGAAAGACCTTAAAATCATAGAAAATGTATGTATTTGTAATCCAATACATGAAAAATAAATATTTTATTTTTTAATAGTTGTAGGAAATTGAGTTACAAAACTTTTTATGTCAAACCCTATATTAAATTTCATAAAGTATCATTGACTTCTTTAAAATAAATAGAATAAAAAACTGTTCACACTGTTCCGTTCTATTTTTCATTTATTTGTAAGTGATTATTAATGTATTTAAGCCCTAAAAATGCTCATAAATAATTTTTAATTAACGTTAGTGTATAAAGAACTTTTTTAATTTGTACATTTTTAATTAAAAAAAAATTAAAGAACTATTTGGTAGACAATTTGAAAACAAGGGATTCAATTAAAACATAGTTGTATTTCATGTTTTCATATATGTGTTTGATAGAAGATTCCGAAATTAAATTCCAATTTAAACACATTTTTCCAAATGTGATTGAAAATATATTTAGTTACTAACTTTATAGAATATAAACCATTACTAATTAATTTTTGAACTTGTTAAGTGAATTAATCATTAAATTTAATTAAATTGTTGGTGAAAATTGAAATGAGAGAAATTTAAGCCTGATTTGTTTTTGTTTTTCTAAAAAAGATGATTTGTTTTTAATTTCTTTATAAGTACAAAGTTATGGTTTGTGTATAATATAACTTTCTAAAAAATAGATTTACCTTTCACGAAGTTGAAGATTACTAAATATTGCTTGTAAAATTGACATGTTAGTGATAATTGAGAAGTTTAACTCAAAAAATAAAACAAAAATAGAGAAATGTATAAAAACAATGAAAAAGGTCAATAAGAATAAGAAGGGAAAAAAAAAAACCTTAATTGAGCTGTACTTTTATAATTTTTATAATAAATATTTTTACTATTAAAACGTTGCTTATTTAGACGAAGTGAGATGTAATATTTCAAGATGGAGAAAAGTGAAATTTTAAAGGTAGCATTGAGAGAGATAAAATGCAAATAAAATAAAAAAGAAAATAAATGATAATAATAAAACATAAAATTATATTTTTCATTTATCAGTAATTAAATACAAAAAGAAAGTATCCTTCATTCTATCAATATTTTATCCAAACAAAACACACTCTTCTAAGTCTGTCTAGATAACATGAGCTTTAATTTTGCAAGAAGAAAACAATTCTTCAATTTGAAGAGATTTTCTTAGCCATCTAGATAACATAACCTTCAATTTTGCAAGAAAAAAACAAACCTACAATTTGAAGTGATTTGTTAAGCTCCATGTGTCTTTCTGTTAGGTTATTTCATCTTTAGTAAAAGCCCAATAAATGCCCCAGACTTTTTATAGGTTTTGTTTTCTTAAAATGATTCAGCAACCGTCAGTCAACATGTGAATGCATGTAAATCGAGAGTTAAGAAAATGACAGAAAATTGAAGTTTCTTTACAATCTGACCAGTAACATTCTTTAGCCATTTAGGGATCGATCCATAGTCCGATCGAACGTGTTCTTGACATGAGAGTCTTCAATCTGGGTGGTGGAGATTTCGTTGGGAGCTACCTACAGTCAGATACCGTGGACAATTGGTTGTCACTTCAAATGAGACGTTTCCGATTTTATTCTTCTCAATTTGTTGCCGTTTTGTTACCAAGATTGTTATCTTGAGATATTTAATGAGTATGCCTTTAGTTATGGCTAGGGAGAACTCATTGTAACCCATTATTGATTATAGTGGAGATTTTGACTTCGATCCGTGGTTTTTTTATTTCTCACATTGAGGAGGGTTTTTCATGTTAAAATTGCTTGTGTCCTTACTTGATTATTATTGTTATTGCTAATTGATTAGTATTCTATTAGATTCACACAAGAGTGGGATAATTGATCCGAAGAATATAGTGTTTATCCCAACAGTTTTACCATCATTCCTCTTGATATCTCTTTGATCTAATAGCAATGATTGTCTAACCACTTTTGAAATGGAAGATTTTCAAAACTACGTTTGCTAGAACTATGATTGTTTTCGTCTCCTCCAGCTTTTAGTTGTGACTTACAAATTTTTTTAAAAAATGAGAAGATGTGGGCATGAAGGGAAGAATTTCATGAGATATTTATAATAAGGGGTTTAGAGAGAGAGAGAGAGGAATTTCATGGGTTAGGAGAGAGACAAGAGGGGAGATAGTTAATGAGAGAAGTAATGGGAGAGAGTAAAATGTTGGAGTGGTGAAGAGAGAGAAACGTGGATCTTAGGGAGTTAATTTAGATAATAGAAAAGTATACAAGGATAAAATTGTCTTTTTGTTAGATACTTCCAACTTCCAATACGAAGGCTATTTACTTAGGACACCCTTATTGGACCATTTGTTGAGCCCAATTATTTGGCCCAAAATCAAAGAGCCCAACTCCCTTCGTCTTCTCATTCTCCATTTCCGCCGTTCCTTCTACCGCCCGTCTTCCACTTCCCCGACTCTGCGTCTCTCTCTCACCAATTCTCTTCATCATTTGGGTTTATGTATAATTCCAACGACAAATCAAAGCTTTGATTGATTGCCATTGAATTTCATCTTAAGCTTTCCCCTGGTTCCTTCCTGCTTGTATTTGGTGGGACAGAATCCCTCCATGGGGGTTTCATCAGAGACCAAGTTCTTGCAGGAACTCATACTCTACGCTGCCAGTGCTGCTTTAAGTTGCTTGGTATTATTCGCAGGTCTTCGCCACCTTGACCCCAATCGCGAGGCCTCAAAGAAGGCTCTGGAGCACAAGAAGGAGATAGCCAAACGCCTTGGCCGCCCCCTCATTCAGACTAATCCTTACGAGGTACCCTTTTCCTCTCTCTCTCTCTCTCTCTCTCTCTAATGACGAAAAATAGACGAAATGCTCCATGTCTGCTATTTCTACTTTGTTTTAAATGTTTTCTGATCGCTTCTGTTTATCATTCGAGGTTCTTATTTTATTGTTTGCAAATGATGCATGGGCTTTGCGGATGGTGGAGAATGGAGAAGAGTATATTTTAGTGTGTTTTGTGGGTTTGGATGATAATCTCACATCTATTAAATGTCTTCAACTATATTATGTGCATAAGATGTTTGTTTTCTTACATATACTTGTTCATGGTATTGATAAAAAGTGTACGAAAAGGTGCTGAGTAACGTATTAAAACGTGTATTGCTTGAGCTTAACCGCCCATGGATTCTTGATGCTCGAATTTTTCTTCTAGAATTGAACTTCATAACCCACCATTCGTTTTGATTGAATCTGTGGATCATTATCGTTCTACAGGATGTCATTGCCTGTGATGTTATAAATCCTGATCACATTGATGTAGAATTTAACTCAATTGGAGGATTGGAGACGATCAAACAAGCATTATATGAACTTGTGATACTTCCTCTGCGGAGACCTGAGTTATTTTCACATGGGAAGCTTTTGGGTCCCCAGAAAGGCGTATTGCTTTATGGGCCACCTGGTACAGGAAAAACCATGCTTGCAAAAGCCATTGCAAGGGAGTCTGGGGCAGTTTTTATTAATGTTAGGATTTCAAATCTGATGAGCAAGTGGTTTGGTGATGCACAGAAGCTTGGTAAGGTCAAAACTTTTAGATCATTCTTTAACACATTCTTGACACAAGGTTTTCCTAGCTCATTCTGGAAAAAATATTTGTGGTTATGCGAGTAATGATTTAATAAGGTCTTCCGACTCATTGCATCTGGATCATTACTTTTGCATTATTGAATTATTCAAGGTCTATGAACTACAATCTAGCTGATATGGTAAAAAATCCCATGTAAGTGTCTAAGTGATGTGGAGTATAGTCTGGTTGAAATATTGGTGTCAAATAAAATTAGAACCGGGGATCAATTATAATTCTAAAATGGTTCTTTCATCCTTTTCTACATTTCAACTTATTATAGATTTTCTTATTTTATCTTTTGGTTCTTTATTCAATATTGTATTACTCGTTAGGTTGTGATTGTTGCGATAACAATTGTAATCATCTTGCAAAGTTTGAAGATTTGATGGCCTTATATGTCATGGCAAAGAATCATAGGAGCAGCTCAGAGATTGTAGCCTATTGCTGAATATATTAGGAAATTAGGCATTATGTGATAGAACTAAAAGTTTCCTCACTCTCTTGCAGTGTGATAGGAACAAAAAATGGGAATTAAATGAGCTAGGAAATAGTTTGCATCGTCATCGCCCTCTACTTTATTATGGCAGTTCTTTCCCTAAGACACACTATCATTTTGCTGACTGTTTTTCTCACTCCTGGTAATCTATCATCTTGTACATGCAAGGCCTTAGCACCCTCACTAAATCTTGTTCATATATCTCCTCTATTTGCCAACCACCCTCCACGAAAAAATTTCCAGACCTATTTATATAGCCTTTCGTGCTTTTGTGAGAATTCTTTGGAATGATTGCCACCTTGCAACCACCCTCTACCTCAGATTGCTAATATCTTCTGTATGGGTTTGGTCCTACTTTCTTTCTAACTCATTTTGCCCCGGTTATGTCCAGATTGGATTTTATTTTTTGTTTTAATTTCTGTTCTTTCATCATTGTTCTTTGGCGTGGATTACTTTTATTTGTTGCTTACACCCATCGTTCTTTAGGACCTGATTGTTCCAGCATATCAGAAACTTCTTGAACCTATTTTTAAATCTCTTTTATTACCTGGATGCATTAGTTCCCCAGTGTTCTTCATTTTTAGCAGTACTCTTTGTATCTAATATAATTTCCATGTCAAAGTCTATGGCTTGGATCAATGCTCTGATACCTATTTAATAGGAACCAGAATTTAAAGGAAAATTGAAAATGTTGTTGTATGAGGAAGGAAAATTACAATGTTCAAGAATTTGAGAAGCCAGTACTTCCTGAATAAAATGACTTCTGAAGTTTGAGTTACACTGAATAGCAATTCTAACACAATGGCATGTCAAAGTAGCAATCATATTGCAAAGACTAAGACATATAGGAAAATTTCGAGAATAGGCTATACTAGCAACTTTGTTGCTAACTGGAGGTTATTTTATCCCGTTAATTGTTATGTATTGCCAGTTTTCTGTTCTGGTTTGCTGAATGACATTGGTGGTGGATTTTATTTTAATTTCAGAGGTTTTATGTTATTTAGATGCTTGACCAACCATCCTTCTGATGGTTATTGCAAGTGTTATGGAAGTATTCAATATTCAAGTGCTGAGAAAGCTTTAAAGGCTTGAAACAGACCCTTCTGCATCATGATTTTTGATTGCCAAGAAGAAATGAGGGTTTTCACTTAAAGTGAAGGGAGGCACGCATTAAATTAAAAAAAAGGCATGAAAAAACTGTCATATGTTGATGGTTGGGGATGCGACCAATCAATGGAATATAGGAGGCTCTTTTCATGTCATCCTATAAACAGGAAGAAACCCACCGGGGTTGTCTTGCTTCTGCTCTGTGTAAAAGTAGAATATATTTATAACAATGTTCTTCAGCGATAATATAGAAATTAAGTACATTATAACACTAGGGTCTGCTTCTAACTGGTCATTGCATTAAGAAATCATGTAACTGACCATATTCCAACACAAATGCTATCTTGTCCCTTTTTTGCCTATATATTTTAACTGATATGAACTACCATTTTGCAGTGGCTGCTGTGTTTAGCTTGGCTTATAAACTTCAGCCTTCTATTATTTTTATCGATGAGGTTGATAGTTTCTTGAGTCAACGGCGCTCTAGTGATCATGAAGCTTTATCAAACATGAAAACTGAGTTTATGGCCTTATGGGATGGATTTACCACAGATCGTGAGTTTCTGACTTCAGTCTACTGAGTTCATGGCATTAAGAAATATTTGTCTCTTAATATCTTGTCCATAACCAGGATTTTATTTTTTAAAGATTTAATTTGCTGTATTCATTAGTAATTTAGTTTTGGTCCTTTTGGATAAGCTTTTGCTTGATGAATTCTATTCTGTTTCTACAGAGAACGCACGTGTTATGGTCCTTGCTGCTACCAACCGTCCGTCAGAACTTGATGAAGCAATTCTAAGAAGACTTCCTCAGGCTTTCGAAATTGGGATACCCAACACAAGGGAGAGGGCTGAGATACTAAAGGTGATTCTGAAGGGTGAGAGGGTTGAAGACAACATTGACTACCATCGCATAGCTAGCTTATGTGAGGGGTATACTGGTTCAGATATTCTCGAGCTCTGCAAGAAAGCTGCATATTTCCCAATCAGGGATCTATTGGATGAAGAGAAGATGGGAAAACAGTCTAATGTAAGTTATCGTCAGCATCATTTTCCTTGTTCTGATGTTTTACCTGCCTGCCCTTGGATTGGAAGTGTCATTTAGATTCTAGATTGGGAGGCCTTGCAATAATACACTTACTTGAGCTTTTCGTGGACGTGACATTTCTTCCTTTTCCTCCCTTTATGTTTCTCAGTTTCTTTCACATTGTTACTTTTCAGTTCCCGAGGCCGCTGTCACAGTCAGATTTGGAGACTGCTTTCCTCTCATCAAGGAAGACAAAGGTTGTAGCTAAAGAATATGCTGGATTAGGGTCACATCGGACAGAGACCAGCGATCCTCGAATTCAAGCAGTTTTAAGTGAACTCTCTAAGTTTGGCATTTCCCCATCAAATGTTGGATCAGAAGAAGACGACCCTTGAGGGAGAACCCCATCAAATGTGGAGAGGGAGAGATTTGTGTTTCATTATCACAGTAACGCAATAGTTTTAACATTGATGATTTCTATAATTGTTATAGGGAAAATTCACAGAAGTTCCAAAATCTTGTTAACGAGTTTGAATAGCTGAGCTTTGGAATATACATCTAAATGTTTCTAATATTTTACACATTTGCTTTGGACCAGAACCCAATCCCTTCTTCGACCATCATCTGGAAGCCTCTCGATACCCAATACCCAAGTCCAAGTCGATGATTGTATAATTCATAGGACAAGCAAACTTCTAGTTTACAATAAGCTGAACCGATTTATTGATTTAAGAGTCGAATACATCCATAACAGTTCCAGCAATCCAGCCAAAAGTTATGCATACACATTTTCCATTACAAACCAAACATCAAAAGGGAGGGGGAGTGGGTATTTCTATTATGAAACAAAATCTAGTCTTCTACACTGTCCAACTTAAAATTGTACATTTAAAATGGGTCCTGATTCAGCACACAAATGGTAAGATTGTAATCTGGTGATGCTGTCATAGTTGACACTCAATGCAACCAAGTCTTCTAGAGCACTTGGCTCTGCTCTTTAATGGATACCCTCAAAAAATGATAAGCTATTTTACTTCCGAAAATCTTGTAGAGACCACCTTACTCTTCAGAAACTACAGGCAATCCTTCTTTGAACCAATTGTAGAGACCACCTTCTAAGTGAAACACGTTGGTGTAGCCATTGAGAACCAACAAGTAGGCTGCTATCAGTGACCTGTTAAAAGTGGCCAAAGTTAAAACTTGATGCCTAACATTTATTTCTCTATGCGATTTTGGACTCGAATCACATAACTGAAGACCGTAACGGTTGAGTTGAAGAGATAATGGCTGATAGCAAATTCATCTTACTTACAAACATTCAGATTCATGTTATTGATTCTTCATATTCTTAAACAGCAGCTAAATTTCTTTGACAATATGAAACAATCATTGTTGTTTTAACTGTTTTACCCTGTGTTAACCGTATGAAGAGTGATATTTATAGAATGACAAGGACATGTAATACACATAAATGTTACTATCAAGAGCTCGAATACCTTGATTGTTGACCTTCTGGAAGATTCTGGGTAGGTTTCATTGTTCCACCTGATGAGCATGCTACTATTATTTTGGCATCTTTATCTATTTTAGATTCTACGCCTGTAGAAGTAGAAGATACTCAGACACTTTTGAGAACAAGAATTGAAGTGAAGTGAAGAGGTGTTTACAAGCAACTAAGCAAGTAAATAACTTACTTTGCAAGAATTCTGGGTTTTCTTCTGTGCCCGAAAAGATGCCAAAAAATGCAAAAGCAGCTCTCCTTGCTATATCCCATGCTGTCCACTCCTTTATAAGCCTGTAGATTTGCACGTTGATGGCACCTGGTGGATGGCCCTACACCAAAACAGTTGAAATAAGAATGTAACAATTCATTGGTCGTTCACCAATGTTGAGCTTAGCTCAACAGTAATTGACATGACCTTCCTTACTAGAGATAAGAGATTTGATCCCCTCCCTCGTAGTTGTTGTACTAAAAGAAAAAAATTGGTTGTTTTAGACTTCGGAGAAAAATGCATATCATCACACATTAATCCACAAACCTCTTTGAATTCTGCTTCTGGCCTGACATCAAGAATCACAAAGTTATTTTCCTTCTGAAGGCGCAGAGCTTCATTAGCATCCACACTCCTTACCTGCAGTGAAGATCTCCAGGGTGAGAGTCTTAATTCTCATATTCTGTTCAGCAACTTGAGCATTACTTGTTCTGAATTAAAACCATTTCGCCCTCATGATGCTTTTAGGTTTTAGAACTTCATTTCACAAAGCTTCAGGCTTTGTTATGGACCAAAATTTAACCTTTCTCATATACTTTTGGATGCATTTTGCGACGAAAACACGTGCAATGTATTTGCGTGTAGTTTTAGATTAATAAAAACTGACCACTCATCCAATATACAGTGAAGTTGTAGGTAGAGAGTCGAACCCTTTTCTGCAGCAGAAGTTCCCTCTTCACCTTCCAATCCTCTTCAGCTGAATCCTCCAGATATACCAGAATAAACCCACTTTTATATTAGTGAATTAAGACTAAAAAGATTGAAATTTGTACCCGAAACCTGATAAAATATTAGATCAACTAGAAGAGAATACCTGGCGTTTTTGCTTGTTTTGTTGCTGCACCAAGAATTATCAGGCTCCTTGGGTTGATCTGAGAGGAAAATTTTTGCTTCCCATATCTGATTGATCTGACTGTGAGGCGATAGGAACTTGAGTCATATACAAATGTTGAGGAGAATACAAGAGGCGAGAATTGGACAACAGGATGTAAAGAAGACGAAGTTAGGGGCAGTGAGGCAAAAGCAGCCATCTTTTGGAGCTTCGTCCAGTGAAATAATCAGCTGAAAGAAAATGTCCAACATATGATGTCTAAGCTTTTATATAATTGTATTCTGCCACCTGTTCAACACTGCAAGATATTTGAGCGCTTGTGGGGCAAGTGAGTTTGGATTTAGATTTCTCATAATCCGAGTTTGTGGTGGATATTTTATCTAAGCCATTTCCTTGTAGATTTCCTTCATCCTCAACTTTTCGGCTTTATTGCAGTTCTAGCAAACTTTATTGAATATTTCTGAGGTGTTTTGTAATTTACTTACAGACCCTTGGTAAAGAGACTGAACAGAAGGCCATACTCGTCTTTTCAAAAGGACATCAATTTGTAATGAATGAACTTCAAAGACATTTACCACAACTTGCCCATAGTGAAAGGTTTCAATCACATATATTATATTTGGCTGTCTTGTACAGAAATTTAATTGATAATCTTGAAAATTCAAGAAGATAGTCTTATATGATCCTGTAAGACGTCTAAGGAGGAGCTTGCCAGAGTCATTGGTCTTTACCGAGCATCCAACAAGTCTTTTATGGTTGTAAATATAAGGGTTTCACTTGTCTTGTCAAGGCCTTCCATTTGTAAAAAATTGCTTTGTCTTTGTCGAGTTTTCAGTTTCAGGCTACCGGGATGAGGCTTTGCTTCGAGGTACCAAAACAAAGTGGTTGAAGAAGATGCTTATTTATGGCATTTCAAAGAATATGAGTTGTATATTCTACACTTGCCAGAATTCAATGTCAACATAAACATAAATAAATATTATACATTAAATTCACATAATTTTTGCTGACTGAAGGAGGCTTCACAGAGACCTGCTACGCTTTGCATCTGTTGAAGCAACTTCCAAGTCTCCAATGAAGAAAAGGATCCTGTCCAGAATTCCTCGACAGGATTTGTCTTCTTCGAGAAGTCCTTCTGATAGGAACTCTCTTTTTGAACTCAAAGGAAGAAAACTGCTGGTCTGTCCAATCTTTTGTCTTCTTGAACCTAGGTGCCTCTGGATTTCACCTTGGTGAATGAGGTAGTAGTCATTCCCTTCTCGGATAATTCTTAGGCCCCTGGTTAAAGTTACCATGTCATAGGGAGCACAAATAAACATAAACTTTAATCATAAATTATGATTCAAATCTCTACTCTAACGTTAGTATTATTAAACATGGATTTTCTTGCTAAACATTAACCCAGAGAACACAATATTTGAGTTAACGCTAAGAGGATCATATGCTAGCCTTTAAGTAAATTTTAACCGATATGTTACTTTAAAATTTGCAGTATGTAAGGTCTTAAATTATAACCAATCAAAGAATTGAGGAATCATAGTGGATGTGTTTGCAACCAGACATGTCCAGTACTGAAGTAGGTCTCCTTGAATTGAGTGATACGAAGAAGAATATGACTCACAATCCAAATCGATCACATCGATCTTGCACCTCATATGAATCCTTCCACGACTTTGAATCAACTGGGTGATAAAATGCAGCATGGTCTTCCCCCCACCTCTCCTTGAATAAGTTCGACCACAAGATATTGTCTGAAGCTAAGGAGTTCCACTTCCTGCAAACTTCAAGCAGCAGGTTGCAGTGTTAATGGCTAATAGTCAATTCAAGCAAAAAATCAACAGAGGATGGGGATCAACTATCGAGGAAAATTTGAGTAAATCTAGTTTTCATTCCTATATTTTATTTATTTATCTATTCATCTTGGTCCCTGTGTTGGTGTTCAATAACATTATAAAATTCCCCTTGGAAATTCAATTATACTTTTAGTTGGTTAACTGCCAGAAGTTTATCGTTCCTAATAGAGAGTAACAAGGGAAGGCAAAGGATGTTCCTCATTTTCTTATGTCTCTCTACTCTCTGAAGAAACTAGTTTTCAGACACCTACTATATTAAAGGTCCCCCCCTTCTTTACTTCTTTATCTGGGTTGAAGGAGAAGACCCTCTTTAACTAAGAGATATCTCATATATGACCTTATAAAAGGGCTAAGAAGTCATAGGTTTAATCGATGGTGGCCACCTACTTTAAGATTTAATATCCTACGAGTTTCCTTGACATCCAAATGTTGTAGGATCTGGGTTGTCTCGTGAGATTAGTTCACGGATATCACAAAAAAGAAAGTAAAAGAAAAAAACCATGAAATTCTACCGATCGGTCAGAAACTTTGGTATATCATTGCTACCGATCAAATACAACCTTCATATGGTATCTAAACCATTAGATTGGGGGAGTGCCAAACCCCCACGTGATCTCTCTAAAAGTCTGTCAGATCTAGCAGGGAGTTACTTAAGTTCCATAACAGATGATACATATGATCGTTTCCATCTATTAAGGTTCCGGTGACATTAATAAATTTCTTTAGATATTGGATGTGATTTAAGTTAGGAGAGTGAGTGAGTTCTAAACAAGCTATTCTTCGTAAAACTTGTTGAACAATGGTTTACTCATGCCAAGTATTCTAACTTCCATGAATACCTTCCATATATTTCAATCAAATTTTTGGGGGGGAACAAGTCAAGTAATGAGCAAGAGACTAGGGGAAACAAATTTAACCCATTTCTGTTCAATATATTATGAAGAGAAGAATGTTAAATTTGACACAAATTAGCAAGGAATACATCATGACTTAATAGCAGAATTGTGAATACGATAGCAGATCTTTGGATCAGAAACTAAAAAAAAAACTAGACAATTGAACTAAAAAAAAAAATCAATATACATGTAATTCAATTCAATTCAAGAAGAATTGAATTTAGAGAAAATATGTTGCTGACCTTGAAGTGCGGTTGCGAGGTTTTGGGAATCCAACAAACAGAATATCTTGAGGCAGATTTCGGTTGGCAATTTTTCCATCTGCAGATGGATCAGATATTCTTGTTAAACAATTTCTTGTTCACCCAAACTAAGAATTGTTCTGCAGAAAATTCCGAAGGGGAGAGAGAGGGGGGGAGAGAGAGGAAGAGTTTTGATATTCCTTCTGGATAAACTCTTCGTCTTCGAGCTGATTTTACATTTTCTTTACTTTATTTTCTATGGTTTTCGACGTTGGTGGACAATCAAGATTACTGTAAAAAAAGACAACATGAAATAAAGCCAATTCATTCGGTGTTTCTTGAGAGTACACAAAAGTAAGTTATTCGCTTTCTCCTCCTTTTTTTTTTTTTTTTTTTTTATTTTCATTATTATTATTTTGATCAAATATATGGAGGGGATCGAATTTCAGATTTTGAGGTTAATAATAGGAATGTTCAAAAAATCCGGACTACTTAATCTAAACTATAAGGGTTGAGATTGTTTTGTTCTTGGGTTGGATTGTGTTAAATTTTTTTATTACTATTAGGTTGGGTTAGGTCTTAGGTCTGTCTCTTATACACATCTAGATGTGTATAAGAGACAGTATATATAGATATATATTTCTTTGTTTAAAGTTTGACTACCTTGGTTAAATGAATTTATGAATTTATAATATTTTTCTTATAAAATTGTTATGATGTTTATATTTGTTTAAAATTTGTAATAAATATCATAGATATTTCGTTTTTAACATTTAAATTGCATGAGATTTTAGTTATTAGCCCTTGTAGAAAAATTTATGTATTTTAAATTAATAAGAAAAAAAAATAAATTATAACTTGACAATTCAATCCAAATTTTAAGGGTTGATCCAAAAAATACACTCAGTCAACCCAACTCTTATACACCTCTAAGTTCATGTTGTCGGATACCTTTTTGACGATGTAATAAAAAAATTACCAAAAATAGGACAACTTATGTCACTATTTTTCACTATTTTTCATCATTATTAAAATTTTATTTAATAATTATTTTAAATTAATTTTTTCTTAAATTTCAAGATTTACACTTTTATCCTCGATTTTCACTAAATATTCATTTTTCGCCTTTCGTCTTTGTTAATTAATTTGAAATAATTAAAAGTATAACTCGTTTATGTAAGTTTGAATGAGAGCATGTTGCCAAAAAAAGGTCAACCGCACATCTCTGTCTCTAATTCTAAAAGGCAAAAATCCAGAACATGGTAAGTGGCACTTTCGTTGGATCAATCTATATAATATTAGTTATAATGCTTATGGGCGCTTTTACTAAAATGCATATGATCCTACATCGTTTAGTGCCTTCCAAATTCTAATTAAACTCTTGAGCCTCCTAAAATATAGGTTTGAATTGAATATTCAAATTTAGATGATGTATATGAATCATTTAATATGTAATTATTTCCTTCTACAAGAAAATTTGATTAATTTCTCTCTAAATTCAAATGATCTAAGAAATTTAACTTTTTAATTACAACCTTTAAATAGTAATTGTTTAAAGAAAACAAAACAACAAAACAAAGTGGGCAACGATTCCCACAAAAAATCCGATCCCCATAAAAAATCATCACCCCAATCCCGGTAAAAATAGATGAAGAATTTCAGGAGGAATGAAATAGAGTGCAAAGACGAAACGAGAAAGCCATCCCAGCTCCACCTAGGGGACATCTCTAGCTATCACAGAGATTACTCAATGGAGGGCCATGTGTTCTACTTCTTCCCCATCACCATCCAATCTCCATCTCTCTCATCGGACCAAATGCAACCAATTAAGCTCATTTCACACTTGGAAAATGACGCAAATTTGGATATCAGTTATCAATTAATACAAGCGCTTTCCCTCCTAACTCGACCATAAAAAAAATGTTGAATCATGAACAGAACTGGAAATGTGGTTATTCCCATCTTAGTTCTTACATCACAAAAGCCTATGGTCCTCTTCATCCATCAAGATAAAGCGATGTATCAGCAAGTACCTTTCCTTGTCCACAAGAAATTGCAGATGCCTCAAACTCAAAATGATGATTTCTTCTGAATCTCAGTACACCACTTTGCTCCTGCCTAGGTCGAGTCATCCATTTCTGCACTGCCAGGATCGTGTTGCTATTGAACTTCTCATATACCTTTTTTTTCCAGGGCCAAAAGAAAACAAAAGGGTCTAACCCAACTGGGGGAAATTGAGACTGAAGAAAAAACAGCACTTTGGTTGGTGAACCCCTTAAATCATTCCAATCACTCACAAGTAAAAAGGGGCACGGGAATCAAATCAGTATGCAAATCAGGTGCTTGCTAGAAGAGACAATCATATCAAGAAACTCAAAAGGGGAAAAGTTGAGATAATATTCATATCTGTTAGCATTCTTTAGCAACTCCACAATAGGAATTGCGCATCTTGAATGTTTGTATGAACTCGAGACAAAGAACACTACAAATATGAGATAGAAAAGTGTCATTAATCCTACATCTAGAGCATTTCGAGGTTAAAAAATGACGAATAATAGGTGATCTAAGCTGTAAGGAGCCACGAAAAATCTCAAAAATGAATACTCCAATTTACAGCATTCGGTAGTCCCAGTAAACAGAAGTCAGTTTCAAATATGAGACAGGTTTCTAAGACTTTTCTTCCGGTGTAAATATAGGAAGAAGTCAGTTTTTCTCTCTAGCTGATCACATCGCAGTAAACAGAACTCTTCTCAAATAACACGCACAGCTTCGGATGATAGTTTTATAAATTTAAAATTGTAGTAAAATAACAATGAAGTGTAATCTTAAAATACGACCTTTTTTTCATCACTAAACTCACGTCTGGATATTGTCGGGTCGAGATTCTCACTAGCCAAAAATAATGACCAACGGAAAAATCTATCCCACAGCACAGCTCAACAACACGTTCATAGCAAGACATAAAAACAGTGAGATTGTAAAACATAAAAGAACGCTCCAAATCACCAGATTTCATCACAAACTATCGTTTACGAATTCAGTCGGCCCTAACTAATACGCTCCAGTTTTGATATCCGACTGTCACATTGCCTCAAATTCGTACTTCACCGTACGTGCAAATCCTACACAAGATTCGTCCACGATTTAGAGTGATTCAGCGTTTAAATGAACTTTTCCTTGGAGTTTACCATGTGGCAAAGAAAATAATTGGTCGAGTGGATCGAAGAATGCATTTTATCACCTGCGAAATCGCATAATTCAACGCTTTCCACGATGCCCGCCACCTGACCTTGCACCAGGAAAGCGAGCAAATTGCAACCTTAAATTGACCGAGTCACGGTCAAACTCATCAAATTTATAACCTGCAAAATCGAGCTCGACTGATATATGCAGTAGCTACGTGTAGAACGACGAGGTAGGAAAAGAACAAATATCGTGTAAAATGATTTGAATCATAAATAGTCTAATATTCACCTTTATGATTTATCATAATCAACTATATGCTTAATTCAAAAGGACATATCACAAAGGACCTTATTACAGGCTTGGAGGTTTGATCTCATGGTTGAGTTCAGCAACCGTGATTTAGCCTTCCTAACAATTGAGGTGTACGAATCCCCACTCCAAGTAATAATTTTAACGTGAAAATTAGAAAGGATATAGAATGTATAGGTCAAAGACCATAGAGTTAATCACGCAATTAAACTACTAAACATAATTTATCATGAGGTACTGGATTGCATAATCTATGACACCAAGTACAAAGCTAACCAGATTTCCTACCGGCTGAATGCAGGATAGCATCGACAAACTCAAATTTACAAGCGCCCCAACTTGGAATCTAAGAGCCCTATGATACACATGCAAACATATTCCCACCTTGGAGAAAACAGAGCCATATGAATACACATAAAAAGTACATCCCCAACAATGAAGAAATGACTTAATCTAGCCGTCAAATATGTTACATAAACTGTCATATGCATGAGATTGAAAGACGTTTTTTAACCATACACCCAATATGAGATGTGGCAGCCACTTTAGATAAATTTCCCACTTGGCATCAATATTGTTGTTGACGTCAATAAAATGATATGTAACCTATTAAGTGTTTCGTTGTATGTCATCCTCTCTTTTAAAACTTAATCTCATATTCAAGGGGGCAGGAAACTAGAGCGAGCTCAATGCCCATAATAATGCCTATACCCTTTAACAAGCCCAACACAACAGCCTAGTTTCCTAACCAAAATAAATAAATAAATAAATAAAAATCTAACAATTATATAGCTATTTGCTGAATCGTACGTTCTCATGCAGTCAAACCTCCATTTCCATATTCAGCGTGTGGCTGAATGAGGCATTACAATGAAGGAGATTGAGTGGGACTAAAGGCAAAGTGATTCCACCCTACATTTTGTTTTCTACTTAACTATCTCAAAATGTCTGAATCCACATCTTGGGAAAATAGTATGTAAAGACATATAAACAGAGATGTACGTGTACCCATGTTTGGGTAAAGACACCAAAAGAAGGAAATCATGAATTACGCAAAAGAAAGACAAATAGACAAATTTTCCATAAAGACAAGCCAAAATAAATATATAAATTGAAGGCACATAATTCTCCAACGGTGACCTCTGTTAGGAGACAAAAAAAAGTGCAAATGTTTACCAGCCAGAAAACAAAGGCAAAGAAATTAATAATTAAAGCAGATGCAAGCACACCTTGTAAGGCATCCATGGCCGTAGCTGCATGGGCAGGACTCACAAAATCTACAAAACCGAGCACCACCGGATCTCTTCCTGGCTGCACAAATTAGATTAAAGAAATCCACTTTTTAGTTAATGGTGTCTCATATTAAATGTAAACAGAGTTGATGAACTGCAACAAATCAACTTACATTTCTGGATTCCTTGTTAACAAGTCTCACTTCTTTGTAGCCAACAAAAGGGCGAAATATGTCTGTGGGTGGATGTGAAGGAGACAATAGAATAGAATACAATAATGCCTTTAACAATACAAGGATGGGAAATGGGAAAAATTAAAAGGATACGAGCTACTTCACGCCGTGTACAGCTTGAAGGCAAGCCTTCCACAAATAGTGTATTAGAAGCATCAGGTGGAAGGGGTATGTTAGGCCTCCCACCTCCAAAGCTCGTACTTCTATCATTAACATTTGCCCCTGAAACCACACCCCCAATCCCCAATATAGGTGGATCATTGATCGAATGACCAGGAACACCCCCTCCAACAGGTCTAGCAGACTGTCCACCATAAGATGAAATTTGCTGAAACAAAAAAAGGTTGCATGGTTAATTAGAATGAACTTGCATGAGAAAACATATAGAAAACAGAATTGAACCTTCAAAGAGAAACAAGTACCGAGCTGCGTAGGTAACGTTCATAGGACTCATTGATGGAATCAACACTTTTAATTCCTTGGAGCACTGGTCTATCATCTTGACGATGGTAATAGTTGGGCAACTCGTGAAGACCAGTGGGATCTACAAGCCATTAATAATGAATTATGTGCCAAATAAAGCAAAGAGAAAAAACAAAACAGAACAAAGTGACTTGATCCACAAAGAATTGCATCGCTTCAATCAACAGTGAAATCATGACTTAAAAAGATAGAAGTACTAATTCAAGAAACCATAAAAATGATGTGAACATTAATATGTTAAACTTTCAGTTATGAAGATCAGAAGTCCACCATTTTACCTTCAAGTTTTTATGAATTGTTTTATTTCTGGAAAGATACTTAAAGAGTCATACTCCGAATAGAAACCACAAAAATGAAATTGTTGATAAATATGCATTCCTTTTGTGGCATATTCTGAAGCCTTAAAACCAAAATGCTACAAGTAAGAACTCTATTATAGAAAAACGGATAACTTCAAAGTGCGCATTAAGGACACCCACTGGCCACTGGGATCCCAAGACTCATGAAAACCAATAAGTTTGGCTATTTGACTTCAAGAGACCCTTAGTTCCACAACGTGATCAGCAAATCAGTAAAATTTTGATATACGGAGCAAGAAAATATGTTGAAGGATCATAGAATCATGCACAAATCGCACTAATTGATGAGAATGGAAGTTGTAAAACAATACGCAGAGAACCTCCTTCCAATCATTCAGGAAATTTCCTAACAAATCGACAGCAAATGGATGAAGATAACATATAAAAGAGAGAACGCATCTTAACAAAAACAAATCACTGCAGATTACGGTTTCACAATAATCCCAACATGCGCTAAAAGTTGGTAAAACCCAAAGATTGCACAATTTAGCAACTCATGGGAAAACCTCAAATTCAGTCACCTTAAGAAAACCCTAATTCCAAATGTACGAAACAAGCGGGAAAAAGAAAAAGAAGGGTAAAGAATTGAGTCGTTCCTTTATTACCGTAATCGACGCGAGGGCGCTTGCCGACGACGGCCGGAACCGACGACGGGGGCTGCTGCTGTGAGTCGGTATACCTCCAATAAGCGTCCGACATGCTCCTACAAAAAAGGCGATGAATTTAGGATGAAACAGCGACTCGCTTCAATGTCGAACGTAGGTAAGCTCGGAAAGGAAAGCCGTTCGGTTGGGTGAATTTGATTTACAATTTGATGGGACTCTCTATATATTTTTCCTTTTTCTCTCACGATTTCTTTGCAAAGTTCATAACTTTACTTTCATGGAACACATAGACATGACAATATAATCCTTCGCTAGGTTTTCTTCCACTTCTGGCCTAGATTTTTAATTTGGTAAATCAAATTGAATAATTTCGAGTAAATTATTCACATGTTACAACCATAAGTCTTCTTCCTAATTGTCAAAAATAATACTTTTTACGTTTTTATCAATTATTTTAATAGTTCAATCTCAGCCAAAATAGGTATTGAGACTAAAACAAAAATTTAGTTTCTTTTAATACATTCAAACTATTCATCAATAATCATTCTAAATCTTAGAATTTTAGTCTTCACACAATTAAAATCAAGGATTTAAATCTTTCTTCAAAGAAACTAACTCGAACTTTGAGTAATATAAGAGAAGATTGACAATACAAGGCTTCTGATAATGATTACTCTAACTTGTGTAAAAAGCCAAGAGAAGAGAATGCTTATATAATGAACCAGAAGAATACAAACTTGGTAACTCTTTACCAATGATCAACGATAATGGCGAGTGATTGGAAATTATTACATATGGAAAATAATCCAAAACATGACATGTTGGCATAAATCAAATCAAGGAGAATAAACACATAATTATACAGAAGATTCTAGCTACTGTGACTTTTATATCTTAACATCTTCCCTCAAACGTAGGGGTGATGGAATGACCCTGAGTTTGGAGCGCATGTCACATAATCGAGAGGCAGGCAAAGACTTCGTAAGACAATCAACAAGTTGATTGCGAGAAGGTACATATGGGGTATCTATATATTTATTCGCAATCTTTTCTAGAATGAAGTAGGCATCTAATTCTATATGCTTGGAATAAGCATGAAAAACAACATTCTTGGCAAGTGAGATTGCACTTTGATTATCACACCAAGCCATCGAACATGATGATGGTAGCAAGTGAATTTCACGAAGTAACGATGGGACCCATATAACTTCGGTTGTAGCATATTAGCAAGGGAGTGATATTTTGCTTCAGTACTAGACCGTGAAATGATTGCTTGGTGCTTGGAAGACCATGAAATCAAAGATGGTCCAAGAAAAATGCAATAAGATGAGACAGACCGACAATCATCTAGGTTGGATGCTCAATCGATATTACAATAGGTAGTGATGTTCAGTGCATTACTTGATCGGAGAAAAAAAGATCATGATAAATAGTTCCTTTAAGATACTAAAGCACCTTCTTAAGAGCTTGCCAATGAAGATCGATGGGGCGTTAGAGAAACTGACTCAATCTGTTTACAATAAAACTGATATCTAGGTGAGTTTAAGTGAGATATTGAAGAGCACTAACAACACGACAATACTCGATTGGATTGGCTAAAGGTTCTCCTGCGAATGCCGAGTATGCCTAGAAAATAGTAGAGGCACCCCAAGTCTTTGAGAGAAAATTGGTCACACAATGTCATGATGAAGGACATGATATGCTTAGCATTATTGCCAGTGACCAAGAAATCATCCACATAATAAGAGTGAGACCATGATCGATTATTTTCTAAATCCTAGATTTTTAAGTATTCACACAATTAAAGTCGAGGGTTTAAATCTCTCTCAGAAAGAAACTAATTCGAACTTCGAGTAATATATAAGACATTAATATATTTTTTTTAGTACAATTGGAGGTAGGAAGATTTGAACCATATATCTCGTGGTTACTAACACACTCATATATCAATTGAGCTATATTCGCTTTGTCTTTTATTGTATAAGACATCAATGGAGCTATGCTCACTTTGGTAATTGTTGTCTATCTATTTGATTACTAAATTTAAAATTGAAAAAAAAAACTCACGATAAGTGTAATTCGTTTGGTTAAATTATGAATTTAGTTTTTATAGTTTGAAGAAAATTAAATTTTAGTGCATATAGTTTGATTAAACATTCATAAATAGTCTCTAAATAGATGTTTATGAGAATTTTATTAAATCACATAAACTATTTGAGGTTTTATCAAACTATAGAAATTAAATTATAACTTTCAAAATTAGAGGACTTTTAACTCTTAACTTTCTCCCAATTATGAATCCAATTTGTAGGTTAACTTTTTTTTTTTCTTTTTATGGTAATGATATCTAAAAGAATAAAGATGTAATTTACCCATCAATAACTTTTAACTTTTACTTAAATTTAAAATAAAAATAAAACAACTTAAAAAAGTTTAAAACTCACTTCTCTTTTACACCTAAATGGTTTATATTTATTCGTAGAAGTTTGGGTACATGTGTAACTAAACCAATTTAACTGATTTTTTTTTTTTCAATCAAAACTATTGAAAAAGTTGCATTTTGTAAAGAACGTCAAAAGTTGTGTTTAGAAGCTTGGTTGTGAATAGAACTAAGCATACTTTAAAACAAAATTAAATAAAGAACTTTGATCTTAAAGAATGTTGGTTTTAGGAAGGAGTGATTGTCTTAAAGGTATTTCACTACTTGAATATGACTACGTGGAGGATCTACAAAATCTCTATGATGTCGAAGTCTTTTTCATGATGATTTCATTGTTCCTATGAGACAAAAACAGATGAGATTGATTCATGAGTTTAGTTAATGTCACATATTTTCCTACCTAACTCTTTTTATTTTATTGTGGAAGCATATTACATTAGACTATGTCCACCATGCTTTTAATTTTCTTTTTTTTTTTTTAGAAAATTTACCGTTTTATCTCAAGTTTGAAAAATCTGCGCATTTGATCCCCAAATTTTAAAAATGTACCTTTCTAATCTATAGATTTATTTTTTTTTTTTTAAAAAAAGGGTTTATTTGGTCCCTGAGTTTTCAAAATGTAATTTTTTAGTCCCTAAGTTTATAAAAATTGATTTTTTATAAATAATTATATGATATTTAAAATTAGAAAAAAATAGTTTTAGAGAGGAAATGGTTTTTAAAAATTATTCTTCCAATTTAAAATGTAATATAATTATTCAAAATGATAGTATAAAGGTATTTGGAGAACTTTTTAGACATATTTTAAAAAATTTAGGGACTAAAAAGCTACATTTTAAAAACTTTAGAGATCAAGTTGGTCTATTTTCTAAACATGGAGACTAAAAGAGTACAATTTTAAATTGAGACCATACATAGATATTCTTTAAAACTTGAGGACCAAAATGATAATTTTTTTTTCTTTTTTTTTAATTGAAGAAAGTTCGTTTAAGGGCACGTTTAAAAGTGATTTTGAAAGGAAAATTATATTGTATGACCAAAATAAAAGGTCGATTTTGAAAAATATTCAAAAACAATTTTTTTTAATCTATGGCCACATAGGAAAAAACAAGTTTAATATTTTTTTTTTCCTTTTCCCATGCTGCTCAGTGTGATATACGTTATACTATTTTTAGATGATGATCTTGAACTATAAAATATTATATCTAATATTTTTCTATTTTAAATTTTAATATAAATTTTGAATTGTTATCTTAGGTAAATTTAATTTTCAAATCTCTTTATTCTTTTAACTTATATTAAATCTCTTTTTTATGCAAATGGTGTATCTAAACACCAATTTTCCCCAAATTTCTTTCTAAATTTAAATTTAGTATTTATCTCCTCAAGTTTGTTTTATTCTTTAGATAGATTCAAATCGGTTTTCATTTTTTTTATTTTACAATTTCTTTCTTGATTTTACCTTTTTGTATCTCTCCTTCAAGATTCAATGAAGTTACTGAATTTCCCTCGATACATTTAATCTGTTATCCTCTGAAAATGGGAGGGTAAATCACAGCAATACAAAAGCTACCGGTTCAAGGGTTTGAACTCAAAATGAGAGATGAATTGAATTGAAGTTCATTCTGCAAATGGATGAGTTCGGGTTTGAGGTTAGATTTCATGTGACACATTTATTAAATTAAAAGTACAAGATATCTGTGTGCTTCAATTGATGAAGATTTTAGTTATTTTTAATACAAGGTATTTACATGACTTTTAGAAGGCTCACACCTTAATTTTTTTAGTTGTATATTTTTAATTGTCACAAGGTTGTTGGCATTTTAGACCTTAATATTAAATTAATTAATTAATATTTTGATGATAACAAACCTATTTTTCTTTATTAATAATTTGAGTGTTTTGAAGTGTCTATTGTGTAGAGTTTGAAACAACGGTTCCAACACAATTTGAATCACTCAAATCGGAGTTTAAACAAAGAAAATATGACCAAATCAAGCTTTAATGGTAAAATCTTGAGTTAATGATGTGGCATAATTTTTATAATCAAAGTGAACCAAATGAAATGTGCCACTTGGAACAATGGAGAAAGGACACATAGTGGGGTTTTTATTTTTGGATTGGTTTTAAAAAGAAAACGAATTTAAGAAGAAAATAAATTTAATATTATTTTATATTTGTGTCTAAAGGTTAGTTTTAGACACATGTTAGACATTTTTTTTTTTTTTTGTTTGATATCAAAAGAAATGATTTAAAAAAATATATATTATTACATTATTATTATTTTTTGTTTGTGTATTTAACGGGTTGAGTTTAAATCTCCAACATTCAATTTTCTTTTATGAATATTCGTGACCAAAATTAGATGTGGTTTCCTACATTTTTTTTCTATGTTTAAACATATCTTCTTTCTGAAATTTCAACAAAAATTTTACATTTTTTTTCAATCCTCCATAACTCAAAACTACCATTATTATTATCTCTCAAAGCTTTAATTTTCTTTTTTTCTTCTAATTCTTGAGATAGATATTTTATGTATTGTAAGGATTAATTTGTTGTGAGCTATAATTTATAAAAGTTGCTCTTGATCCCAAAAAAATAGTGTTGTAATGGTTTGATCTTCAACTGTAAAAATGATCGGGTTTGTTCTTGTTCTCGAAAAAAGAACGTTGTACGGTTCGACAAATTGTGGAAAGAGCCAAGTTGAACTACCCAAGAGGGGCTTGAGAAGTAGATGTAGGTCGGTTGTGCCGAACTACTATAAATCATGGTGTCGATTTCTCTATCATTCTCTTATTTAATTTTGCAATGAATTTATTATTATTATTTATTTTCATGACATTTATTGCTATCATTTATCCTTGAAATTCATTGCTCACATTTTTCTATTTAGTTTGGTTGAATTTATCTTTGCACATTTATATTATCAATCTTATGAAAATTAAATTGGATATTGAATTTATTTCCATGAGTTAATTGTTTAAATTACTTGTTAGCAAAAAGTGTTAGCTTCTAGAAACAAACAGTGGAAGACATTAAGCATTCTAATTCCTCAATTTTGACATCAAATTAAGCATTCTCATAGGGTATCAAGAGGGTTTCATTACCTACCTTTGAAGATCCTCTTCAAACTTGAAATTCAGCTGCAATCTTTTCTAATTCTTGTTGTGGATCACCACTAGAGCTTCTCAACTATCCTTTAGGAGCCTTAAGTTGAGTTGTGGGACTCAAAACAAGCTTGGATTTTGTGAAATTAGAAGGAGAAGGTGACTCGTTATCACACTTGAAGAAATCTTCTTCCAACTTCAAATCTCAGCAAATTCTCAATGTTTGCATGGGATTTTCCATAAAAAAAAAATTGAGTACTTTATTGCATGACTTTCATGCAAACTGATTACATTAAGTAATTACAGCTCTTACTTCAATTTGAGTTGTAATTTGGGAGTGGAAGTGTGACTAAGGAGTGTGCTTGAAAAGTGGGAAAATCCCACTTTTCAATTTCTCCAATTTTCATTTTTCTTTTTTATTTGAAAACTATTTTCAAAATTAAAATTAAATTTCAGTTTTTAATTCTATAATTAAAACTGAAATTTTATTAATTTTTCAAGAATTAATTTAATAATTATTTTTTCTAATAAAATTAATAATTAATTAAACAATTTAATTAGTTCTAATTAATTTAATATCAAATATTAAATTAATTTATCACCAATTCCACTATCATGAATCCCTATTCATGAAATTAATATTTAAATCATATTCAATGATTAATTAATTCTCCAATTTCGTTTAATTCCAAAATTAAACGTGTAATTATATCACATATAATTAATAATTTCCTTAATTCGAATTTGAACGATTCAAATTAACTTATCACGCTATTCTAAGGCTTATTCCGTTTGTGAGCTAGTAGGAGACCTAATGGACCTACAGATCATGGCTCTAACGATTCGATATTAATTAGCTAAACTCTTTACACCGAATTAACCTCCACTTGTTAACTACTAGGTCACTCCACTAAAGCTCAATAGTTGCACTCCTCTCACGATAGATATATTGTGTCCACTCGATATAACCATGGTTAGTAAGTTAACCCTTCACATGTTGTTCGTAATAACGGCTAGGTCAAATGACTGTTTTACCCCCGAGATTACCTCTTGTTCTTTAAGTTTCACTGATTCTCTAATGAACAATTTTATTTGTGATCCAATCAACAAATAGAATTCCTTTCGGGTCAATGACATGGTGGGCCCCTTGTTCAAGACCCAGAATTAGCACTTAAGGGAACAACCTCTCTATTATACTTGGTAGGAGCGAATTCCATTATGCACCTTATGTCCTCAGCTATCTACCTAGTCTTACCTTTTATTGAGCCAGCGTTGTTGAGTCAACCCACACTTATGCAAATCTAAAGACAACTCGAATAAATGGGAGTTCATAGTTAGCTTAGAACTAAGGTTAAGTTACTAGGTCATCATTATGAAATAGTCAGTCTTAAACAGTAAACAACGTTATAAAGTAAGAGCGACTTAATTCTTGGTTCGATCTTGTGCAAACTCATTGCATTAGACGCCCCTACTCCTCATGTCACCACATGAACGAATAAGGATTAATTCGTTTGTAGCACTTTACAACTCCTTGTAACAACTATAGAGTAGGTCGCATTTGATAATGTTACCAGAATAAAGCACTCAACCTTATTCCTATACTATAGATCATTTTGACTATTTACTCGAACATGATCAACTTTTATGTCTCCACATAAAGTTCAAGTACTCATGTAATAATCATGGATCTTTTAGTTTATTAGATTTATTTCTGAAACGAAATAAGCAATCATATATTCAATAACAATTTGATTGAATCAAACTTCAATAATAACTTTATTGAATTTCAGAATAAGTTTATTGTTTACAAACCACGAGTGTTAGGACATAAAACCCAACAAAAAGTTTGCTAATTCACTTAATTGGGCTCACATTAGAAAAAAAAATTTAATTAGTTTAATGAAACCCTATTCATCCTCTAAGGTTACCATCCCACAAGCTATGGATATGAAGTAAAAAAATTAAGAGTATAAAATATTAGAAGAATAGATATCAAAGCACAAATATCCTCACTATAATTATGGAAACATTAATGAAGTATGGAGGGAACATTCACTGATAAAGAAGCGGAATGAGTGGACACGTGCCTTGATTTACGTGGTTATGATGGAGAATTCTAAATTAGATTTTATTTTTTTCATACCAAGTATTTTTCATTCCAAATTATATTATATTTTTTTTGCCGCACACATTTTAGTTTTTCGAAATTTTTACATCATCCATAACTTTTATGTTAAATGATATATTTTTTAAATTAGTTGTTAATAACCATTTTTTTCTTGATTTTGATTAGGAGTCGTTTTTAAGATTTTTCCCCTTCAGTGGTTGGTTCCTAGAATAAATGACCAAGGATTCCTAGATTTAAGCAATTAATTAGTTTTTATTTAGGATTTAGAAAATTATTTCAAATGGTAAAACTCTTGAAAATATTTACAAGATATAATCATGATAGACGCTGATGTCATTTATAGATACAGTCTATCCGTGTCTCTATCATTGATAGTTCTCAAATTTTGTTATATATTGTAAATATTTTGGTACATTTTTTCTATATTTAAAAACAACTCTTAGGATTTTGTATAATTTTAGTATTTCATTTAGATATTTTATTAGGGGGCAATTTTGACATTTGATAAATCCTATTAAAAATTCTGAAAAAAATCGTTTGACCATTTATTTAAATAAAAAATTGGATGGCCATATTTCAAAATGCATATTTAAATTTTATGTTGTTGTCACATTTCAAAATGATTAATGTCACTTTTGTCATTTTTAAAATCATTCTAAGGGCTCATTTAGATTAACTTGAGAAATTTTTTTTTTCAAAAAACTCATTTTTATTTAAACACTTTTGATAAAAATTTATTAAAATACAATTGAAAATCTATTTTGAGTGGTTACCAAACACTTCAATTTCTTTCAATTTTTTAAATTAAACACTTGAAAGTGTATTCCAAACACATCCCAAAACATGCTTCAAGTTGTTTAAAACAAAATTTGATAATATAAAAGTGTAAAATTAATGGTAACTATTTTTAAATTAAAAAAATGTTGAAAATATTTTCTAATATAGCAAAATATCATTATTTATCCGTGATAGACAATGAAAAACATTAATAGACACTACATTTTGTTATAGTTGTAAATATTTCATTTTTCTATATTTGAAAATACTCCTAAAATTAAATATTAAATTAATTTTAAGTAATTAAAAGTGTATTGCATAATGACTTTAAACACAAACATACACTATAGTTGGATTTTAAACAAACTTTATTTTAAAAATGAATATAGTAAGAAAATAATGTTTGGACAATTTTTTTTTATGATCTTTTGAGATTGTATTTTCAATTATCATCCACTGACCAACAAGCTACAAGCTAGTTAAACAAGAACCTTTCCAATTTGTCAAGAGGGAATCTTTTTCAAGTGTTGTAAACACTTGAAATTTCATTGACAAGTTGAGAGGAAAATTGGGTTACCACACATTGAAATTACATTCCACCTACCAAACTTTGACATGCAAATAGTCTTGGCCTTCTCCATTCTCAAAACCCTAATTAAAACATTTTTTTTAAAACAAAAAACAATTAAAAACCCTAAGATTCCCTCCTCCTCAAAAATGTGTTGCTCTATAAATCTACTTGTCTTTTGTTATTGATATCTCTTTACTTAAAATTCATGCAATGCATTAGTGGATTCAAATCTTGTGGTGGGGTTTGTCCTTTTTCAAGGATAAATAAAGTCATCTAATGAAAGTAATGATATAAGAGGATGATCATAGAGAAGAAAGAAATGATATAGGCACATTCTAAAGCCTACAAAGTCTAAGTTTGAGGTATAACTAAAACTAATCAACAAGATAGGGACAAAATAGAAAAAAAAACAAATAGTATTCTTAAATTTAATCACTAATAATGGGTGTTTGGTCCACCAATTACATAAGACGGTATTAAACAACTCAATTCAACTCACTAGGGATATACATGGATTGGGTTGGATTGTGGCATTTTTTTTTTGGATTAACCTGAAAATTCGGGTTGGCCAAGTTGACAATCCAAATCACCCAAACATGGTCTCCAACCCCCAACCCTCAAAATTTGGGTTGGGTTGGATTGGGTTGTCGGATTATTATTATTATTATTTCTTAATTTAAAATACTTAAATTTATCTACAACGCATATCTAATAACTAAAATCTCATAAAATTAAATTCTTACATACTAAATATCTATAATATCTATTACAAATTTCATATAAAAAAATATTCTTAAAAGAAAAACATAAAAAAATTCACAAATTCATTAATTCTGAAAGAAATATGTATATATTTTATTAATATATACAACTCGAGTTGGGTTGAGTCAAGTCTAGACGTAATCCAACTCAAGAAAAATAGAAAAATTTAACTCAACTCAACACAAAACTATCCTAACCCAACCTAACTCTTATAGTTTGAATTGAGTGGCCCAAGTTGTTCTGGTTATCGGGTCATTTGAATACCCTACAACTCACTGTTGAAGTTTGCATATTTATCGAGAAATTTCATCTTCCAATTTTGACCCCAAACATAGACTTACTAACTTCAGACTTCCTAAATCAACTATCAATGTCCTAAACACCCCTAACTGTATAAAACTAAATCAATACTAAATCAGATTTACGATGAACTCCTTCAACATAATAGATATATAAATGCAGATAATTTATTATAAAACCTTAATAGTAGATTAATTAAAATTTGAAAATTGTTGTGAATTTGAAGAACAAAAGCGCACAATGAGAACATGAATATGGAGAAAATATGATATGATAATAATATATAATAAAATAAATAAATATAATAGGGTTGTTTTAAATATAAAAAAATAAACTAAAATATTTACAAAATATAGTAAAATTTTAGAACTATCAATGATAGACACTGATAGACTTCTAGCACTATCTATTAGTGATATTGATAGACACTGATAGAAGTCTATTTGTGTCTATCATTGATAGTTCTAAAATTTTATCATATCTTATAAATATTTTCAACAATTTTACCATTTGAAATAATTTCCCAATATAACATAATATATAAATATATAAAATAAGTAAATAACCAAAGTAAATAAACTAACAAAGAATGGATTTCTCCACTTTCTCCAATCTTTTTTGATTGATCATCAATATATATTTGCCTTTCAAAATCCACCAAATATCACTATTTATAGGCAATTTGGCAAGTAGAAGGTGGATTACATGGACACTAATAGTGCATAATCTTGAGACACATGGACAACATAAGGTAATGGATAAGTAACACATGACAATGGATGTTAATAATGGACATACCTAATTTAACTTATTTATAATAGTCCCTCTTAGATGCCCATTATATATGAAATATGTCTCGTTAAAACTTTATTAGGAAAAAAAACCCACTAGGAAAAAAATCCTAGTGAAGGAAAAAAATACATATTTCATATAGTCCGATACTCTTAAAATGTATATTTACTCCATCTCATGGAAATATCACTTGAGATCTCTGAGTTGCCACATTCCAATATTGTGCACCAGTTTTTCAAAGGTTGCGGTAGGTAATGCCTTTGTAAATAGGTTTGCCAGTTATCTTTCAAACAAATTTGTTGTATAATGATGTCGTCATTTTCTTCAAGACCATGAGTGTAGAAAAGCTTTAGTGAAATATGTTTTGTTCAATCTTCTTTAATATATCCTCCTTTGATTTGGGATATACATGTTGTGTTGTCTTCATATAATAACGTTGGAAATTTTTTATTAGAAGACAAGCCACATGTTTCGCAAATCTACTGAATCATTGATCTTAGTCATACACATTCTCAACTAGTCTCGTGAATTGCAAGAATTTCAACATGATTTGAGGAAGTAGCCGTTATGGTCTGTTTCACTGACCGTCATAATACAACAGTTCCTCCACATAGAGATGTCCACGGAGCGGGACGGGGATGGGGAAGGCTTCTCCGTCCCCATCCTTGCCCCCCTATTTGATTCTCCATCCCCGCGAAATTCCCCACGGGGATCGGGACGGGGATTCCCTGTGGGAAAAACTTCACTGTTTGTTTTCTTAATATATTCATTTTTGACAATTTTGTTTTCTCAACCAAATAAAATTGTAAATATTAAATAAGTTATTTCAATAAATTTTTTATTCAAAGAAAATAATATAAAAATTAATTATAAAAATATTGTGTTAAATATAATTTAATTCTGTTAAAATTTAAATATTACAATATCATAGTCAAACTTTCCGTTTAAATACTACAACATTTATGACTTAAGGTAGAAAGTCTTAAATGTTAAAACAAATTTATAAATGTATTAAAGTACGAAAAGTTGAAATGAAAATTAGAAAATAACTATTTTTTTATACAACTTTTTGTAAAAAGTATATAGATAAAATAATAATAATAATAAATACTAATAATATAAGAATATTATTTTATATAAATTAATTATATAATATATTCATCGAGGCGAGACGAGGAACATCAGCGGGGACGGGGACAGAGAATATAATCCCCATCCCCGTCCTCGTTTAGCCAATTAGGGGAATAAATCATCCCCGCTCTCTCTTCTATTCCCAGTCTAATTGGAGATTCTCCGCCCCATTCGAGGCGGGTCCCCACGGGGTAAATGGATATTCATCCCTACCTCCACATGTGAATAGATAACCCGTTTCAGATTTAGCTCTGTGTAGTTCAGATAAATATCCAAAATCTGCATAACCAACTAGATCAAAATTTGATTTTTTTTATTTTTTTTTTTAAAATCCATATCAGTCATTCCTTGAAGATAATGGAGTATTCGCTTAATTCCATTCCAATGTCTTCTAGTTGAAGAAGAATTATATCTAGCAAATAAATTGACTAAAAATGCAATATCTGGTCTTGTATTACTAGCAAGATACATAAGTGCTCAATTGCACTAAGATATGGTACTTCAGGACCAAGAAGTTCTTCATTATCATCTCGAGGTCAAAATATATCCTTCTTCACATCTAATGAACGAACTTCCATTGGATAAACACATATCTCATCTATTAAATGCTCAATTTTCAAGTCAAGAAATTTCTTTATTTTTTCGAGATCTTTCATCTCAAATTCTTTCTTAAGATGTTCTATTTCTTTTGAAAGCTTTTCAGGAATTCCAATTATATTTAAGTTATCAACATATACAGTTATAAAAGCAAATCTTGACTGTGAATTTTTTATAAAAATACATGGATATGTTGGATTGTTTTGATATCTTTCTTTCAACAAGTATCCACTCAGGCGATTGTACTACATTCGTCTTGATTGTTTCAATTCATATAGCGACCTCTGTAATTTTATTGAATACAATTCCTGGGAATTTGATTTATATATTTCTGGTACCTTAAATCCTTTTGAGATTTTCATATAAATATCATTATCAAGAGATCTATATAAATATGTTGTGACTACATCCATAAGATGCATATCCAAACTTTTATATACAATCCGATCAATTAAATATCTTTAGTGTAATTGCATCCACCACTGAAGAATACGTCTCTTCATAATCAATATCAGGTCTTTGTGAAAAACCTTGTGCAACTAGTCTTACTTTATATCTTATGACCTCATTATTTTCATTTCTTTTCCTCACAAATAACCATTTGTATTGGATTACTGGTCCAAAAATCTGACATTTTGAAAGTGAGTTTAATTCTGCCTCAATTGCTTCTTTCTGCCGAAGCCAGTCTTTTCTATGTCGACATTCTTCAGCAGATTTTGGTTTAGAATTCTCATTTTCATATATAATATCAAGAGCAACATTATACGCAAAAATGTTGTCAATAACTATATGAGTTCCGTTCCATCTTTTTCTTGTCATGACATAGTTTATTGAAATCTCGTTATTATCTTTATGTATTTCACCTTCCTCATTAGTCATGTCATGAATTTCTTCATGAGTATTTACATCCTCAACTAAGTCTTATTGACTATTAATTATTTTTCTTTTTTGAGAATTTTTATCTTTGGGACCCACTGGTCTACCACGCTTCTGGCGTGTTCCAGATTCATTAGTGACAATTTGCTATATTAGGATATCATTTTTTGATGGAACATTTGCAGCTAATATGTGTGACTTAGTTACTTTCTTTGCACCTATAAATGCATTTGGTAACTCATTTGCTATATTTTGCAAATGAATTAGCTTTTGAACTTCAAGTTTAGGGGATCTAAATAAGACAATAATGATGCATTCTATGTAATATTTTTTTCCAACTTCTTAATTCCTCCCCCTAATGTTGGAAAATTTGTTTCATTAAAATCAAAATTAGCAAATCGTGCAGTAAATACATCACCCGTCAAGGATTCAAGATATTTGGTAATTAATGGGGAATCGTATCCAATATATAATCTTAACCTCTTTTAATGACCCATCTTAGTATGTTGCGGTGGAGCAATTGGAACATATAGTGCACATCCAAAAATTCTCAGATGGAAAATATTTGGCTCATGGCAATAGCTAATTGTAATGGCGAGTACTTATGATAAGATACTGGCCTAATGCGTACAAGTGACGTCGTATGCAAAACAGAACATCCCCATAGAGATGTAGGAAGCTTAGCTCTCATAAGCAATGGTCTAGTAATTAACTACAAATGTTTTATGATTGATTATGTTAAACCATTTTGTGTATGAACATGAGCTACAAGATGTTCAACACTTAATCCAATTGACATACAATAATCATCAAAAGCTTGGGATGTAAATTCACTAACATTATCAAGACGAATGGTCTTAATTGTATAATCAGGAAATTGTGCTTTTAAATCAATTATTTGAGCAAATATTCTTGCAAATGCAAGATTTTGACTTGATAATAAGCACACATGTGACCATCTGCTGGATATGTCTATTAATACCATAAAATATCTAAATGATCCACTTGGTGAGTTAATAGATCCACAATATCACCATAAATTCATTCTAAAAATGTAGAGGATTTAGTCCCCACTTTGACTGGTAATGGTCTAATGATTAATTTGCCTTGAGAGCAAGCATCACATGATAATTCATTAGATTCAAGAATCATCTGGCTCTTCAATGGATGTCCATTTGAATACACAATAATTCTTTTCATCTTTATAGACCATGGATGACCTAATTTGTCATGCTAAATTGTAAATATGTCTGGATTCATGAACTTTAGGTTCATTATTGCATATGTTTCAATTACTCGTGTATGGGTATAATATAATCCAAAAGATAAAGCAGACAACTCTTCTAGTATATATTTTTCATGAGATAGTAAATATGATATGAAGATACCCCATATTATTCTTTCTATCGGTCTCAATATGATAATTATTGCAAAATATATCATTAAAACTAAGTAGACTTCTCTTTGATTGACTAGAGAACAATGCATTATCAATTGTAAATTTTGTTCCTCTAGGCAAAATTTTGTTCCAAACCCTTCAATTAGGTTTGCAGAACCTGATATTGTATTGAGTTTTGCTTTCAGTATTGTCCGTTTGGAAAAATATTTTCTACTTGTATATTGTATGTGTAGTTGCACTATCTACTAAACATAGATCTTCTTTATTCATTTTTTAGTCACCCAACATATGAAAATGATCTAGGTTTATTCATTAAAAGAAAATAATTACGATAAGAAAAATAACATTTGGAATATACAAATGTTAACATCTACTAAGAGGAAGAAAAACATAGAGATGAATAAAAAAAACAACATCAAGTTTAGATACTTTCAAAGTCAAAGGAAACACCTGATGTTCCATCGATTCTGCTGATTTTCTCTTCAGGAGATTCAAATAAGCTTGCCACATCCAAATTTGTCATATGGGATGTGTCATATATGTCACTATCTTGGTATGATCATACGTCTCTCTCAAAATTTTTCACGCTCACCATATGAAGAATAATTGTTTTTTATAATCATACCTCTATCTCAAAATTTTCCACAAGATACAAGAATCTTTTATCGTAAGATACTTCATTTTCAATCCCTCGCGGAAATGATGACGAAGAAAAGCGTAGCTTTTGTTTTGTCCTGAGTGGATGTTGTACTTTGTTCTTTAATGTCCTCTCCAAGATTCATAGCATCCAGTGGATTTTTGGCATCAAGTACCCATGACAAATAACTATTTTCGTTAATATCAAGGGCAATAAATTCTAATTTTGTGAGATTTGTCATGGTAGCACTATCATAAAGTATTGTATTTATATTTGAAATTTAATAGATATTAAATATGCAAAATAACGTTAAATTTATTAATTACAACGAAGAGGAAACAACCGACATACCTTTAACGAGGAAAACGATAGGAGCTCGTGCTGATAACATGTTGTGAATTTGAGGAGCACAACAACGCACAACGAGAATATGAATATGGAGAAAATATGATACAATAATAATATATGATAAGTTAAATATAATATAATATATAAATACATAAAATAAAGAAATAACAAAAAGTAAATAAAATAACAAAGTATAGATTTCTCCACTTTCTCAATCTTATTGGATCGATCACCATTATGTGTGTGTCTTTAGGACCTACAAAATGTTACTATTTATAGGCAATTTGACAAGTAGGAGGTGAATTATATGGACACTAATAGTGTGTAATCTTGAAACACATGGACAACACATGAGGTAATGGATAAGTGACATATGACCAATGGACACTAATAATGAGCATCTACATTACACCTAATTTAACATATTTATAATAAAAAAATAAGAATGTTTGAATTGAATATATTTGTGTGAACATACTTGGATGGCATAGTCATTGAAGCAAAGGCCTAACATATGATGTTTGATTGAAGGGGTTATGTGTTATTACGCCTGCCATCATCATTTTGTGGCCATTCAAGCCTAGCTAGTGAATTTTGAAGCATTGATAGTTTTGATTTGTTAATGTTGAAAGGACTTTTGCCATGTTGACATTTGAAAGGAAGAAGTAAATATTTTACATTTCATTCCTGAGTTTATAAAATTTGATTCTTTTTTCTAGGATGGAAAACTTTGAGCTCATGCCATTCATACTTTAAAATATATAATGGATTTCAAGTGGATGTATACATAGGTAGTTATGAATTATGATAAAGTATCAAACATTTAATTAACTTAGGGTGTGTTTGAAATATATTTTTACGTGTTTAATTTTAAAAAATAAATCATTTTGAAAAAAACTGAAATATTTGACAATCATTCAAAATAGTTTTTCAAATGTATAAATCCAAACGGACCCTTAAGTCTTTTGGTAACTTTTTACTTTTTAAAAGTTAAAGTCTATTTCCTCTCCATCCCTTACAATGTTTTTCATATTTCTTAATTCAAGAATTGAATTATTAGCCAAACTCCAAAAACAAAATTAAGTATTTTAAAAATTATTTTTTTAATTTTTAGAATTTGGCTTGATTTTTGAAAATATTGATAAAAAATAACTAACAAAGTAGAGGTGAAAAGCGTTAATTTTATAAACTAACAATAATATTGTGAGGGGTGTTTGGCTCATCAATTTCGTAGATGGATGTTAAATAACTCTAGTATTCATTAATGAAGTTGGCATAATTATCGAGAAACTTTGTTTTTCACTCTCTTTTGCACGTTTATTGAGATATTCTATCTTACAACCCCTACATCCGAAACACGAAGTTTCTAATTCCAACATAGTGTCATAGATAGTCTTGAATATGTAGGATGAAAATTATTACAACTTAATAAGTTTAGTGGTAAAAATTGATCGGTTTTTTTTTCCTTCCAAAATTAAACTAAAACTGTTATTTTAATCCTCAATATATAAACATAGCTCAATATTAAGATATCTTCTCTTGAGATTAGTGGTTAAGACCACAATTTAAAATGGTGATATCGACGAATACATCGATTCTTAATTTTACGAAAATTTTGATGAAGATATCAATATCAATGGATATTTTCGAAAAATTTTAAAAACAAAAAATAAATTTAAATTTGTAAATACATATTTTTATAATCTTTAAACAAGTTAACATGTCTATTATTTATAGAATAATTGTTTTAAATTATAAAACTACTAAAAATATTTTCAAATATAGCAAAATGTCACTATCTATCCGTTATAGACCACGAAAGACCGTAATAGACACCTAATGAGTTATAGACTGCACGGATAGATAGTAATATTTTATTATATTTATAAATAATTTGGTTCATTTTCCTTTATTTGAAAATCCTTATTTATATTATATTTACATTAGTGATAATCTGTTGTTTATTTTTATGCTTCGTAGACTTTTCTACAATATAATCAAAATATCGAATCTTTCATGTTGATATCAAATCCATAAAAACATAAAAATATCAATGAAAATAACGACATATCAAATGTAAATTTAAGATTATGGTTAAGACACCCTCATGGGTACTTCAAACAAAAATTAGTTTAAGCAACGTGTGGAAACAATTTTCAAAACATCATAACTTTTCACCACACTGGGGACAATTTTTAAACAATTTCTACTATATGACAAAGGAATAGAATAAAGACATTCTCTCAAAATTTTAGATGATTTCATAATCATCTCTTCAGACAGAAGCCTCTCACATGTCAAACTAACATAATTTCATAAATATCTAAGAAATTGTTTTATCCATTTATGTATATAGAGGGAGAGATGTTAAGCCTACAAATGGAAATTCAAAATTAATTGCAGACTCGTTAAGTACAATAGTTATACAAATTTTCTGCAAAATGACTTGGAATAAAAAAACGTTTGACACCATAATATTATACCATAGGTGGAGATCAAAAGTAGATTATTAATTAAAAGGACAAGATTTTATTTTCTAATTTCTCTGTTTTTTATTTTCTCTTTTCAAACCTTATGTATTTTCATACAGCAATCTCTTGAAGCTAATTAGACACAAATATTAACTGCTTAATAAAAATTAAAAGTATCCCCAAACACAAATATAACACACATAATTAAAGAGAGAATCAAGGCCTCTTAGGAAGAGAAGATCATCTATCATGGGTAACCTTGGCTGTCTATAGGGATATTCAAACCCCTTTTGTTTTGGTTTTGATTTCTGTACTATAAAAACAAAATAATTAAAACACACCCACTATGATCATTAACATCTTCAAAATGACCCCTTTTTAGTTTCTAAAAATCCAGTATAAAAAAAAGTTATATATCTTTTCCCTTTCAATTCTTAAGCCAAGAAATGAAAAGTAAACAGATGATATTTGTGTGTGTGGGTGTGTTTTACTAAAAATCCAATGAGAATATAAAATCACCCCAAATTTACATACATATATAGATTTAATTCACCTGTAGCTTATTTTTGTGAAGAAGTTACCATGAACCTCCACCAAAAATTCCATTCCAAAAAGCAGGAACATCCCCCAATTTGGTTCCTCCATTTTGATCAGTAGAAATGATGGTTGAAAGTTGCTTAAAATCCTCCAAAGCAGTAGCAGCAGCAGTGGGCTGTTGAGGAGCTGGTGTAGGCATTGGAATAAAAGGAATCAGCTCTCTTTGAGACATTATTCCACTACTTCTCAGCATTATTTGATTATTCACATGAGTATCATCAGATGACAGCCAACAACAAGAAGTGGCAGTATTAGCAGCAGTTGAAGAACAAGAAGTAGTATTGATATTTAATTGAGAGATGTCCTGATGATCATCATCGTCACCATTATTATAATTCTTTTGATTGTTCTTTGAAGGAGGTGATGAAAAATTAGCTGAAGGTCTCTTGTTCTTCCTGGAAGCCCCACCTACTGGAATGTTCCTCAAAGACCCACCTGCTGTCCAATATCTTCTACAAGACTTGCAAAAGTATCTTGGCTGTGCGAGGCTGTAATTGTTGTAGTAACAGAACTTTGTATTGTTGGAATTGCATCTTGGACAGTTCAATATTTGGTCTTTCCTAGCCTTTTCTTTTCTTTCCACAACTGCCTTTATTCCCTCTTCTTCTAATTCCATGTTTTTAACTTCAACCTGCATCTTCCAATATTCATCACAACAACACAAACACAGCTAACTGACCATTGAGAGAGAGACTAGAAAAAGAGAGAAGGGTTCAATGAGACATACCTGAGGCCAGTGAGAAGAATCCATTAGAGAAAGAGTTATGAAGGAGATCAGCAAAGAGCAAAGACCAGTTTTCTTGCTTTAATTCTAGCAGATGGTCCAAAAGCAAGATCCAGCAGAGCCCTTTGTGCTGCTCTTTATTATGTGTCGGCCAACAGTAGGAGGCAGAAAGTAGAGAGCTTTTATTATTGTCTCAAGTGACCTTTCTTTGTCATTATATGCTTAGACTATGTTCTGGAAACTCTTTCTTCTCAAGGGAAAGTTCTTTTTGGTCTTCATTTCATCATACTACAAGAGTAGAAAGCCCTTGAAGGATTTTCTTCTTGTATATACATTTGAGATTGTACAATAAATTATATTCTCACAAAGGGGGTTTACCTATATGTTTTAATGTTATGTTTATAATTAATAAACTTCCCTTCATTGTATTAGTTATTTTGTACCTAAGTATTGTATTGAACCTATAAATATATGACCATGCCCTTATTAGTTATGACTTTTGTTCTTCTGTTCTTCTGTTTTACAACATATGGGACGGAAATCGAGCCTATAACGTCAAGGTTCATGGTACAAACACTATGTTAGTTGAACTATACTCATTTTGGCAATTATGATGTTTGTTTGTATGTATTATTTTGCATATAGTTGTTTTCATAACTATCAAACAGTGTAACTTGGAATTAAAGTAATAATAATATGGGAGGGCAATGATTCGTCTACTGTTTAATAATTGGTTGCAATAATTAAAACCAGACTACATAATATTTAAAAATCCAAATTTTTGCCAAGAGCAAAATCGTGACAATTAAAACTATAGATCATTTGACAATTTATATCAGCTAATGTACTTGTCACAATATGAATTTTATGGAGGAACGTCTACGCACATAAGGTGACATTATATTATCATAAAGCAATACTGTCAGTATCTAATGAGAGTTTGAAAAAAATAGAACTATCGAAATTTTTATTGAGTGGTTTTGTTTCATAGGTGTTTGCTAGGGGTGAAAATGAGCAATGTTGATCATGTCATTGCCCGTGACAAAGGTCAATAGTCTTTTTCATGGCTAAAATTTTAGTTGCAGGATCAACAGAGTAAAAAGATGGTCACATAAGAAAGCTTATTGACAAATATGGCACAACTATTAGGCCTCCTGTGGCTCAACCCAGAAGCCATTCCCCTTATAAACATTGCAATCTTTCCAAGACAGAGACTCTGTAGTCTAAAATCAAGTATAAGTGGACCCACCCACTAAGCAGAATTAGCAGGTGGGACCCTTCCAAGAATCAACCATTGACAATGAAGGATTTAAACTTCAGCTTTAAGTTTCCCACTCAATCAGGTGCTGAAAATCAGCCATTGAAAATGAAAGATTACCCCCCTATCTTTTAAATCATAATCTAGCCTTTCTAACTTGTAGACTCTGATTAATGTAGAAAAAGCAGACCAATGAAGTTAAACCTATGTGCTTTCATGATTCAACTTCCTATGTAATAGAGGCAATCATCTTCTCTTACATCCATCATGACAACAAATGAAGAGGAAATAGTAAACTTTGGCTTTTATGGGAAATAAAGCGATATGTTCTTTTCCAAAAGGAAGTGGTTGTAAGCAATGTGTAGGTTGTATTTAGGCTTGGTCAAGAAGTAAGGTTTCTAGTATGCCTTCTGTAATATGCAATGTATAATATACAATCCAGCCTTCACCATCAAGAACTCATGAAAAGAGAGATTCCAGTGAAGAAAGTCGAAAGCTAATTAATTACATTAAGAAAAAGAATTACATAAATAACAAAAAACAATCTGATGAGGTATCAAAATTTGGAACTAGAAGGAGAAACTCATGGTCCAATGATTTACCAGAAAACCAGTCACTTGATCCTCATTGTCTGCACCTGACATTTCCCACCAGGAGTACTTGACGGAATTATCAATGTCTCCATAGCCAAGTGGTGTGATAGTTGATCATATACAGAATGATGAAGCTGAAGGCTTAGATTCTTTGTTCATGATGATCATTCACTTTAAACTAGTCATTCAATTTGCAAACATCAATGAACTTCTGGATTGCATTGCGATATTGTATCCCCTGTAAAAATACGAAGGACGTTAGATATACTAGAACTCACAGGCCACAATAAATGATAAGAATGCTAATAAGTTAATAACTTCAAAATGCAAATTATCCAAGTGCATATTGAAGTGAAATTCCAATTACCCTTTTCACTTCTAAATGTAAAAGAAGCGTAGGATGCAACTAAAGAATGCAGAATGAGCTCTTTATCCGGTGAGACATTAATAGTTGGGGACATTAAGTCAAAAAATAAGCCAAGTCAGTCTTATACTTTATTGTTTTGTTTGGGTATTTTTAGTGCAGTCCCATTCTCTGCCCTTAGTGTTCTTTTCTTTGCCTCAATCGGTCCCTTTATGGAAAGTTCAATATTTTGTCGGCTGGTATTGCATAGCTAAAATTGTTAAACCTCAAAAAGAATATGTTACAAATAGTTTCTTAGTGCATGAAGACCTCCCCACTCAAAAGTTTTCCTCATTGCAGAACACACTGTAAAAGATTACCTCCCAGTATAGTTGGTGACAGTCCATGCACTGCCAGAACTCTAAATTCCTGTCAAACAAACAGCTCGGAATTTTTTGGAAACCCTTCGCTGCCTGCACAGCCTCCTCCGTTGTAAGGGACTTTTGAATAAACCTTCCATTGCATTTGGTACATCTAGACATCAGCTGATCCTCACTAATTTTCAAATTGAAAGTTTCAATAACCTACAACAGATTTAAATGATAGGGGAATTAGAATGGGCCTCTGCAAAATAACCTAACTGGAGAATTGATTTTGTTTTACAGTGCAAAGCTAAATTAACAGTTCAGAGCTATATAAGTGTGTCTATTCGCTAGAAGGGAAAAATATATCTATTATCAATTCAGAAAGGGTTAGAATAGAAATCAAAGTTTTGCAATAAGTATCGTAGGCTTTCAACTGCTACAGCTAAGACATAGATACTCCCAAGTCCCTAGGTTCTAAAGAAATTTTTATTACTTCATTGATCTCATTAAAAGTTCCTTTTTCATTCTCATCTCCAAAATTCTTTCAACCTATAAATCTCCACCAAATTTGAAACGTAGGAACCCACATTTGACGTAAAAAGACATGGTGATATGGCAATTTGAATTATTATTCAAAGAATGTAATCCAGGAATTTAAGGAACGTTCAAAAGGCTTAGTTCTTCCTTAAAATTGTTTCCAAGATCTCCACCAAGATTGGTCCATTAATGAACAAATGCTTTTGACTCCCATAGCCCATAATTATAAATAATTAGCATCTATACCTCGAGTAACTGTTCGTTCTTTAGAAGACTTTTAACTCTGTATATTTGATTACATAACAAATACTCATGTCTCAACAGTTTAGCATCCCTAGTCAAGAGTACTCTCTTCTCCTTGCAAGCTTGATCAATTAATTCCCTGCATATGATAAAGAACTTCAATTGACTGCATGGACAATATCCACATGGATAACTAACAAATTAATCTGCAAAATGTAATCCATTAAAACTGTTAATAATTTTGAACCTAGAGTCCGGCTTTTTGGAAAATGGAACTGCAGCATCAATCCCAACACAACGTAGGTGTTTTGCAAGACCTTCAACCTGGAGTAAACATTTATCATTTATTAGAATTGTTCTTGTCCCTTATACTTTGGCCTACCAAACACTCACTAAAGCAAGATATTGACCACAAACACCTTTTACTAGAAGTGCTTTATTCGATGATTCAGAATTTATAAGAGCTCTAATTTTTAGTTTCTGCTTGTGTTGCAAACTTGATAGCATTTAAGAAAATAAAACCTACAAGCTTCAAGGAGAAAAGAGGAAACCTAAATATTTACCATAACATCACATAGAAATTTAGGGCATCCATCACCCCCGAAGGATGAATCCCATGGTGGAGGGCCCTGCCAATCTTCAACACACACAATTTTCTTTTCACTGCAAACCACTTTCATAGTCGATGATCTCTTGCCTTTTCTTTTGGAGGTCCTAGGCTTTTTGTCCGACTCTTTCAACATAATTTTTTCACCGTAGCTCTTGACAATTTTCTGAAGATCTTCATCCATATGCATACAATTTATACTCGATGATGCAGAACAATTTCCCCTTATATTAGCCATACTCTGTGGAAAATCAGATGCAGTAGCTCTGATAATGTTAGAGGCTTCAGAAACTTTGGTCCTTAATATCTTCTCATGCGCATCTTGCTTTTCCAGAATCACTTTCAACCCAATATTCATTTCAGTGGAAGGAACTGCAGAAACATTCCTTAGAACATCTCCTGGAAATTAGAATTAAGAATCACAAATTTCATAATCAATAGGATAGTTGAAGATCCAACAAACAATAACAAGTTATTTACTTTGTCATCATTTATACTTGGGACGGGTGGGGGAGTAAAAACCTGCAAAATCTAGGAAGCAGTAAAATAAATAGTAGAAAATTCTAACCAATTCTCATATACAGGTTTGCTCAAGGAAGGAAGTTGAAGGGAACCAATGCGCATACTAAGCTGTAACTACCAAGATTGCTCTACCCTTCAACTCCTTTCATCAGTAAATCTAGTCCAATGGTTTAATGAAACCAAGGCTACTTGTAAGAGTTGTAGCTAAAACCTTAGATTTTTGTTTTTGTTAATGAACAGCTGAAAATAGTAGAGTCATACTTCAATAGCCTTAGCTCATCGTGAATATGGTATTTATATGCATGAGCCAGTCATAGACTTACAAAACAATAATTGACCAGGTTAGTATTATAACTACAGAGGTTTCCAAATAGACTGACTTGTTTAATATAGTAAATAATGTTTCTGTTTTCCTATAATATGGTAAACAATATGAATCTTCTATCTGGCTCCTTTTACGTGACGTACATGGGCTATTGGCGTGAGAGCATTGCAAGGATGATTCACAAGATTTGACAATCAAATTTGCAGACGTCTATGGCAATGAATTCAGAGTTTGACAAAAACAAAATAATTGGTCACCAATGGTAGTGGAGTTTTGAAGCACAAGAAAATGTTCGAGAGAACTGATAGCTATTAATATAATTTGGACCAAAGAGGAAAAAAGACTCTTTTCTTCTTTCATTTGTGTTTTTTAATTTTAAAATCATGAAAAAAGAGCAAAACACTGCTAACCAGAAGCCCATCGAATCCAATAGACATGAAGGGCGCAGACACTATAGACTTCCTAGATTATTTTTTTCCGGAGTTAGAGGTCCACTGAGCTCAGTGGGGAATATCAACATGGAAACTCAAGAAATCATTTTCTTTCAGGTTTTTCTAATAGATAAAAGCATTATGGATCACCAAGAAATCTAACATTTGTTCTACTTCTAGAAATCCCAAGGTTCAGACACGACAGACCTTTAAGAACCTTGGAGTAGAAGACATTAAATATTTCAAGCAAGCAGTGGGCATCCATGGCTGCGTATGCTATCTGCTCTTCTGTGAGGGGACGAAATGACCAATCACTACATTGAAGCTCCTAAAGAAGATATAAATCAAGGTTCACAATTAGTACAAAAGTACTTCGTCATATTGACTTGAGGAAGAGCCTTAGCTCATTGGAAAGATTCAAGAGAAAGCTAAAAAAAAAACCCACCAAAACAGCCTACTAGAACAGCAATTGAATGATTTGGTTATAGGACATCACTGAATTTACAAACAAGACCATATATGGGAAGTGTAAAAAGTCTAAACGTAATAGAAAAGGTAATTTGAAGTATGTTAAAGAACGTCAAACCTTCGAAAGAGAGAATCCCAGTACTTCACTGCAGATAGCTGCAAGACTCTTAGATTGCTTATGCAACTTTCTTCCCTTTTGCTTATACTGAAGATGATTATAAATGCTCGTAATATCCATAAAGGGTTCAATCTAAAACAATAGATTTAAGGAGAAAACTTAAAATCCTGTACTTGAAACACCGGAACTCAAACAAAACAAAATTTTAATCCAGATTTAAACACTTACACGATCAAGACCAGAGAGGCCGCCGCCATAGGAGCTGAAAGTAGTGGACAGGTAAACCAAATCTTGCTTAAATCGAAAACCCAGTTTCAAAACATGGGGAGAAACAAACACATCCCTTAACAAATCCCAAACTGAGGATAAAGGAACAGAGAGCAGGTCGAGCAGAAAAACCACGGAATCATTCCGGTGCTCGGAGTAGAATTGGCAAGCTATCTGGAGAAGCGAGACTCTGGGGAATGAAGAATGTTGATCAGGAGTTCGAAGGGGCTTCCACTCGGCGTCGAGGGCAATAAGCTGAGAGCGAGTCAGTGCGTGAGTTAGCTGAGTGAACTCGGGAGAGTCGATAGAAGAGACAATATGGATTTCAAAGGAAGGCCGGGCGTTCTGGGAATCCATAAGAAGCCACATCTAACGTCAAATTCGGCTTACTTTTATACTTTTTTTTTTTCTTTTTATTATTTTTCAAAGAGATACCGCGTGAACACCTTAGGAACTCATAAACCTAAAGAACCTCCCAAAGTCTTCCATAGAAGAAAACTCACACAAAACAACATCCCCTCCAGCCCAAAAACAACCCAAACAAGGCGATGCGCAATAGAATTATTATCATCCATGGTTTTATAAATTTCAATAAAGTCATAATCTTCTCCATTCAATAACTTTATCACGTTGAGGGCATTCGAATCCAGTAAAATCAATTTTACTCGATCTCTTTGAAAACAGCATAAAGTATCACCAAAAATCCTCATAGACCGCTCAAGCTTCAAGAACATATATGTTCAGAAAGGATGGAACTCTCAAGAAGCCAACACTAAAGGAAAATCGAAGGGAATCACGAACCACCTACCTAAGACCTCTTGAGTTGAGAGAATCACTCCAAGATACGTCCACATTCAACTCCTACCCACTCGGAGGAGGGAAATTTAGGTCGATGACCTAATATTTCGGCCCATAATGCCAAATGACCCCATTTTTTTTATAGAACTGTCAATTGACCCTCTGCTTATCTCATCACGGTATGAGATTATAAAAATGCCTCTCTGGTCTATATGATACTCATGCGCTCAAACTCAACCGTCGTCCCACACTCAAAATTCTCGTGCAAGTATCGTTCAATCTCGCTCTGTAAAACCATCGTCCATCTACTACCGTAATCGAAGTTCTCTACTGGGTAAGTGAATTTGATTTTTGTCCTGCATGTTGTGATGCGTGTGTTTAGGTTGGTTTCGTTTGATCGGTCGTCACGTTCATAACTAATTTTGAGGTTTAATCAGTCGAGTCTATTTTTTATTTTGGGTTTCAATGTGTTCTGCATTAGTTGAGGATGAAGAAGATATAGTTAGAGTTAGACAAGATAGTGGACGAATTTTGCGAGAGTGAGATGGGCTAGAGCGAGATGAACGAAAGCGAGATGGGCTAGAGTAAGATAAGAGAGAGTGAGATGTGCGTGTTGGGATTGGTGTCCTAATTCTCCCAGAGTCTCGTTGTTTGTAATTAACACATTATTTATGAATAAAATAAATGTTATTTCATTCTGGCATTTACTCATATCCAATAAACAAAGCTTTATGGTTATTGTATGTAAACTCAAGTATGTATATGAGATATACAAGTGGATCATGCCTTAAGCGATAACCTAAATAGGTATGTAGTGTTGGAAGGTACTAATGTGCAGCGGAAGAAACTAGGATTCATTAGCACTCAGTTCATTAATTTTGGCAGAAAAGAAAACATGCTTCAACAGAAAAAAATGGGTTTCATGACATACCTTTGAAGAACTTCCTCTAAGCTTCGATTCAGCTGCAAATCTCCTACGGATCTTGTTGTAAACCACCCCAAGATCTTCCCTACTATCCTCTTGGAACTCAAGATTGAGTAGTGAGACTCAAAATAAGCTGGAATTAAGAGAATTTGAAGAAGCTCATAGCAATAACCATGTAGAATAACACCCTTCTTCTCTCAAATTTTTCTCAAAATTTCTGTTCGGTTGCTCCCCTTCAAAAAACTCCAAAATCTTCTATATATTGCAGACATTTGCAAAGAAGTTTGCTACATGAGATGCACCTCATGCTTGAAGTTAATGAAGAGTTAAAGTGGGTTGTTGGTGAGCTAGTTCATGAAGTAAATGGAAAAACAATTTTTCCAACTTTGTGTTTTTCTTTTCTTTTCTATTTTATCAAAAATTATTTTTATTTAATAAAACTGAAAATATTATTAATTTTACAAAATTGATTTTCTTTAATAAAATTAATAAATAATCATTTAAACAATTTAAATAATTCTAATTAATTTAATATCAAATATTAAATTAATTTTTAACACAATTCCATCTTCAAATATTTAAATCATATTTTTCCAAATTCATTTAATTCTAATTTGAACACTTCAAATTAACTTATCACGCTATTCTAGAGCTTATCCATTTATGAGCTAATAGGGGGACCTCGTGGACCTACAGATCATGGGCTCTAACGATCCGAGATTAATCAGTTGAACTTATTAGACCGATCTAACCCTCATTCGTTAACTAATGGGTGATTCCACTAAAGCCCATAGCTGAACTCCCCTCACTGTAGATATATTATGTCGACTCGATATAACCATGATTAGTAAGTTAACCCTTCACAGGTTGCTCGTAATAATGGCTGGGTCGAATCTCCGTTTTACTCCCGAAATTTCCTTGTTCCTTAAATTCCACCAATCCCCTAATGAACAATTGATTTGTGATCCAATCATCAAATTGATTCTCTCTCAGGCCAATGAGAGGGTGAGACCTCTTGTTCAAGACCCAGAATCAGAACTTGAAGGGAATAACCTCACTACTAACCCTAATCAGGTAGGAGTGAATTCCCTCTTGTACCCTATGTTCCCAGTTATTCATCCGGTCTTATCCCCAAAATGGTAAGCTTATTGAGTAGAGGAAACTGGTCTACTCTCACTGTTTGCAGATCAAAGGATAATTCCGAACAAACAGGAGTTCATAGTTAGCTCAGGATTAAGATTAAGTTACCTAGGTCATCGCTTTGAAATAGTCAGTCTCAAACAGTAAACGACGTTATAAAGTAAGAGTGACAGGTTTCGTGGTCCGATCTTGCACAAAACTCATTTGCACAGGACACCCACACTCCTCATGTCTCAACATGTACGAATTAGGATCACTTCGTGTGTAGCACTTTACAACTCTTTGTAACAACTACAGAGTAGGCCGCATCCAATAGTGTTACCAGAATAAGGTACCCAACCTTATTCATATACTATAGATCATTTTAACTATTCACTCGAACCTGATCCACTTATATGTCTCCACATAAAGTTCAAGTACACATATAATAGTCAAGGGACTTAGATTTATTGGATTTCTAAAAAACAATATTTTCAATAATAACTATAACAAATTCTCAGAATAAGTTCTAATGTTTACAAAACTATAAGTTTTAGGACATAAAACCCAACATGTAGTATAAGGATTAATGTGGGATACTTGATCCTTGTGAAACTACGGATATGACTCGCTTTGTAGGAGTTTACAAGTATTGTAAACTACTACAGATGGTAGATCCTAACCATTCATGTGGAGACATGCGAGCGGGAGTGTCCTATACAAAGAGTTTGTATAAGACCGGACCACGAAATGATTCGTCTCTGTATATAACACTATTGATACTGGAGACTTACATCTCACATAAATGACCATAGGTGATATGACCTCAATCCTTAGTGTTTTAGGACTCCTGCCTTTGAGGGCGGTTCTTTGATTAATATGGGTGAGAGTGGCCAAACTGCCAACTCAACATGCCTACCTTTTTGGGGACTTGTCTGATTTGGGAGCTGGGAACTCAGTTATACAAGATGGAATTTACTTCTTCTCTGAAGCAGGGGTAAGTAGATAAATTGCTCCCTTAAGGGCTGATTTCGAGGCTTGAACATAGTGGCCACAGCTTCTCTTTGCAAGAGATGACTCAGTCATAGTAAGACTATGACTTATATTCATTAGAAGGATCAGTGGGACTTAAGGAGTTAGATGTAACTACAGGGACATAACAGTTATTGGCCGAGCTATACTTACGAGCAATCTGTGAAGGGTTGTCGCACTGTTGATTGGTTAAGATGGGCACATAATATATTTATAGTAAGAAGAGTTCAGCTGTCGGTCTTTAGTGAAGTGCCTGGTAGTTAACGGATGGTGAATCCCATGACTAAAGAGTTTAATTAGTTATTCACATACCGTTAGAGCTTCGAGCTACAGATCCATAAGGTCCCCTTGGTAGCTCAATGGATTCATGTTGAGGATCACTTCTTGGTGTTGATTTGAAATGTTCAAATTGGCAAGAGGTAATTCAATTATATATGATATGATCGGTGTGGTGTATGAGATACATCAAGTGGAGGGTTAATGTAAATGAGATTTACATTAAGTGCCATAAAATAGAACAAGAGTTATGGTTTATATGTTTCATGAGATGAAATATTAAAACTATAGGTTATAAATATAATATGGTAAGTTGGTTATCATTTATATTTATAATAATATTAATTATTGGATAATTATCTCTTTTTCTCTAATAACTAATTGAGTGGGAGGTTATTGGTGGTTTCATGGTAACTGTAGATAATAAAAAAATGTTTTCCTAAATTTAGTGAATATTGATTTGAGAATTCCATTCTCAGAAAGCTCTCACGAAAAAGTTGTCAAGTAAATCAGATTTACTAAATGACAGCTTGGAGAGACTAGACGATTGTTAAGTGTTTCTACATAATAGACACTCAGCTGGACGATTAGCTAAACGATCGCATAGCATTTGATAAATGATTGGGCATCGTTCTATACGATAGACTTTGACATCTCCCACTTGCTCACTCGTTTACACGATTGTTCTCCTCCGATCTTTGCCTCTAACCAAGTCCACACAGAGCCCACATTCTAGATTCTCACACCGAGAATACGAAGGTAACCTTTTTGGTGGTGTCATACTCAACTCGACACAGTCGAGGTTCTGTGGAGGCCGTTCGTGGTGGTCGGGGTGTTCGTGATCTTGGAGATCATTTTGTTCGAGTTTTCTGTGATCGTGTTGTGTAGTAGTCATAGTGTACAAGCGTTCGTGTGTTTTCATGTTGCTGTGATCGAGCGTTCGTAATCAAGGGATCTTAAAGATGAATCTTCAAAGGTTTGTTAGTTCTATCTCTTGATCATTTAGTAGAGCATGCTGTAATTTCTATTTTGCGCATAGCCTGTTGTTTCCATTTGTGAATATAATTGTGTATGTTCATATATGAATGAAATTTGGAAAGATCCTTCCGCTGCTCAGGGAAATCCTCATGTTCGATTTGCTTCAATTGGTAATAGAGCCAGGTTGTTCTGATATTCCAAATTTCACTTCTATTTTGAACTTCTTTTACAGTCGTGGTGAGTTTTCTACATTTGTATTTAATTGTTAAATGCGTTTGTGGATAGGGTTGATGAATGTTTACGGGTTTAATTGCCTCTATTTAAAGCTTTCTTTAAATTACAAAGTGTTGATTTTGTAAGGACCCCTGTGTTTTTTGGCGTAATTAACATGCTATCGAGTCTGTAATTCAAAGAGTTTGAGTTAGTCGAGTCGTTTATGATGAAGTTTTGAAGCATGGAGATGTGGTTCTCAGCAAAGAAGAAGACCAAAAGTTGGTCGTGTCGTGTAACCACATGTAAATGATCGTTGGGATTTAACTAAACGATCATGTAGATTTTTCTATACGATCATGTAGTATTACTAAAAGATCGTTTAGCGTAAATCGTTTACTCTACCACATAGCATTGGTTGCCCGATCACATAGACGCTGGAGGTAGACGATCGTAGTGGGAGCATATGATGTTCATCGTTTATACAAAGGCGCTCGCTCAACGATCATGCTTCATCGCATCGTAGTCATTTAGATGATTGTATAAGGCTTGCATTGTGCACGGTGCACTAGATGATTGCGTACCTCGTGCTTCATCGCATAGTAAAAGGTACACGATCGCTACTAAACAATTGTTTAGCTCTGGAAGCGTAGGTAGACGATTGAGCAAAGCGTTTGTTCTTTCGTGTAGACGATCACGAAGTGTTTGGTGCACGATGAGTGGAGACGCATTGCTTCGCCCAGACGATTCAAGACCCGGTTCGCCTGTTTGAACCGGAGGCTCCTTGTTTTGTAATAGTTAGCTTTAGTTTTGAGGATTTGAGGTAATTTTACCCGGTACATCAACATTTTTTTATTATATGTGTGATGCATGGTGTTTATATAGCAAAGTGTTTGACATATAGTTTAAACACACCTTAGGTTGTGCAATTATTCATGCATCATGTATTATAAGTGTTATAATCTAGCATGAAAAAATTACATGAAAGCATGTGCATGCATCATGAAGTATAAGAGTTATATTTGTGCATGCAGTGAGCATTATCATGCATCATCTTTATATTATAAGTGTTATAGTACAAGGGTGAATGGAAGCATGTTGTGCTTGATTCATTGCTTGTTTGTATAAAAGTTATATAAAAAGGTAGCAATGAATGAACAATGCATTGAACATGATACTTAGGCTATTTATAAGCGTTATGAATGCCTTGTATGTGTTAACTTTACGTTGTGGTTTTGGTTGTTTCCGTTATAAGTGTTATAAAGGAAATTAGAACAAAATCAATAAGAAAGAGTTGCATACGGACTTAAGGTGCACTCATGTTTTTAAAAGGGTTTTAAAATTGGATTGAGATAGACCTAAGTTCAAAGGTTCAAATGAGATTAGTAACCTACATTAATATTTTTAAATTGGTTTAATAGGATTAAATTGATTAGCATAAAAGATTAAAATTGTTTTAAATCTATCCATAAGGGGCCTTTTGTCTAAGGAAGGTTCTATCTAGGCTGGGGTTCTTAAGCTGATAGAAACGGAACACCTCTACTTAGGAACCTACCTGGAAAGGTGAATTAGATAGATTTTCTACAAGCATGCGAAAATTGGTCAAAGAATCCGTTAAAGAGTTTAATAGATGATGATCAAAATTTGTTTAACTATCCAAGGTAAACGTTACTCTTGGGCAAACCTAAAAAGTCACTAAATTAAAATCCTTAGCCGTGTTTTTTTTTTCTATGTAAACTAAACTCTAGGTTATAAAATATTCAGTGGGAGGAAAAGATGTATCTGATATGTCAATGATTCCACTCACACTTCTCCCTGAATGTTCATACCGTGAGATTCATGCTTGGCCTCGTGGTGCCCTGGGAGCATTCCCTTTCGAATGGTGTTTTCATGAGTCAATATCAAGGTGGATAGAGAGAGTATTTATAGTAAGTAGGTGAAGGATGTGTATCAACATGTCCTACGGTCTCTGTCATTGGTTCATACCGTGAGATCATTCTGTACTCCCTCATGGCGCCTTAGGAGTATCCCCCTTCGAATGGATTTTGTGCAATTGGTCAAGATCCAGGTGAACTCCAGAAATGGATAGGGTCGCTTTACGTTTTTCCCCAATTGGATTTTTCCCTTCGGATTGGCTGTTTGGGGCGAATCTCTAGGCCTAAAATGGCGGGTCACACTTACAGAAGATTATTAAGTAAGTTAATGATCTCTTGACCAAATCAATGATGGCTAGTCGTTATAGGAACAAAAGTTGTTCTGGTATTAATGACTGGTTGAGAATTTCTCAATTCAGAGGAGGGATAATCAACCTCCCTTTGGCGGTTTTTATCTTAAACCTTTGAAGCATCATTGTGAAACTAGATGTCACATGGGGTCCATGTTAGTTTTGCTTAACCTTATTGGATGTTGTATATTTTTTTTCAACGGGTATTTGCTTAAAACCTAATGTAGGTCAATGTGTTTTTGTTTTTCAGCAACTTGTTTGTATTTCCGTTTAGTGCCTTTAATATGATTGATTTCATACAGTGGAAAGAGTCGTGTAACACATATTTCATGGTAAACGACCTCGAATTTGCCATGATTGAGGAATTTCCTCAAGTCCCGACCCTTGATGCACCGTGAAGTGTTCGTAATACATATAAGGTGTGAGTGAAGGCTAATTCATTGGCCTGACTTCACGTTTTGGCTAGCATACCTGATGTTTTGGCCAAAAGGGTTGAGAACATGGTCATTGCATGCGAGATCATATACTCATTGCAAGATTTGTTTGAACGTCAGTTTTTACTTTTCGAGCACAAAGGGATGGATGACAAAACTAATCGTGTCAGTTGGTCCAATACTGATCCCACTACTCTCCAAAAGAGGAGGAAAGACAGTAAATGTGATTTATTGGTCTTAGAGACGTGTTTGGTAGAGAATGATGTTTCTGCCTGGATCCATGATTTGGGAGCCACCAACCATGTCAGTTCCTCTTACTAAGGATTCAGTTCCTGGCAAATGTTGCCACAAGAAGAGATGATTCTTCGAGTTAGTACTGGTGAGGTTGTTTCAGCTGTTGCTGTAGGCAGGTTGAAGTTATTTGTTATCTGTTACTGGATAATATTTTTGTAGTTCCTCATATTAAGAGGAACTTAATCTCGGTTTCTTGTCTCTATGAACAAGGGTATACCGTCTCCTTTTCTAAGAATAAAGTGTTTATTTTCAAGAATGGGTTGGAGATTGGTTTTGGTTCAATGGAAAGTAACTTATATGTACTAAGATCGTTAGGCATAAAAGTCTTGTTTAACACTAAAATGTTCAATACGACAACAACAGCTAAAAGACCAAAGGTATCTCCCAAGGGAAAACTCATCTATGGCAGTGTGAATTGAAGAAAACTCCTTGCCAGTGTGTGAATTGAATTGACAACAACAACAGCTAAAAGACCAAAGACCAAAGATTGAGCAATTGGTGAATAGTGGACTTCTAAAGAGTTTAGAAGAAAACTCCTTGCCAGTGTGTGAATTGAAGGATCTCTTACCGAAGAGTTCCATGAGCACGTTCGGATCGCTCTGATCTTACAATGGCCAAAATACATATTATATATTCAAATCATACAGTTATGCAAACAAATCTTAATTAATGGCATGCTATGAACAACAAAATAACAAGGGAAAGAGTGTCATACCAGTTGAAGATGTTCTTCAAACTTCAACACTCAAAGCAGTGAAAACCTCCAAGTGATCTACCAATGCCCAGTAGCAACATCAACAAAAGCAACACGAACAACCGCACGAACACGAACGCCATAGAGACGACACCACCAGAAAAGAGCCTCGGGTATTCTCGGAGTGAGAACCCAAAGCGTGGTCTTTGGTGAATTTGGTAGAGGAAGGAGGAAACACGAATCGTGTAGGCGATAAGCAAGTGCGAGGGAAAAAGATGCTATCGCATAACATAAATGCTTATCGTTTAGGAGGAGCTACACGATCATGTAGGATTTACTGAACGATCATTGAGGAAAAGGTATACGATCATTTAGATAAATCGACCCACTATACGATCGTTTAGAGAAGCTATGCGATCATGTAAGAACAAGTATGCGATCGTTTAGGCGCAAGGTGGATGATCGTTTCGGCACGAGGCAACTATCGTATAGGCTCTCGAAAATCTTAAGTGATCGTTTTATCTTTTCACCAGCGCGCGCTTGCGAATTCTTTTGGGCGATTGATCAAAATGAAAACTATTTTCATTTTAATTAATCGGTTACAATAACCAATGCTGCCCCATTAACTCACGTCTGAACGTGAATTTTTTATTAATTATCATATAATTAACCAACTAATTAATAATAAATATAATCATATTATATTTTTATCATATAGTTTGATATCACATATCTACTATAGTATTTTCTCCTCTTCTTGATATAAATCATATTAATATCTAATTTCTTCCAAAATAATGTATCTCATACATTTAGCCAATTATATCATATATAATTAACTAGTCCAATTATATCATATATAATCGAACTTTCTCTTGTCAATTTGAACATTTCAAATTAACCAAAACACTGGTTATCGACTTTATCCAAGCTACCCAGGGGACCTAATGGACCTATGGCTCGAAGCTCTAACGGTCCGTGAATAGATGATTAAACTCTTTAGCCATGAGTTCTACCATCCATTAACTGTTAGGCATTCAACTAAAGCCAACAACTAAACTTTTTTTACGACAGATATATTTATGTCTCCATTGGATATAACCAATCATGAGTACGATGACCCTTCACAGATGCTCGTAAGTACAGTTGGGCCAAATTATCGTTTTGTCCCAGTAGTTACATCTCACTCCTTAAGTACCACTGATTTCTTTAATGAACAATACAACATAGTCCAACTATGTGTGAACACCTCTCGGGCCAAGAGAAGGTGTGTGGCATCACATCGTTTAAGCCCCGGAATCAGCCCTTAAGGGAGCAATCTATCTACTTACCTCTGCCTCAGGGAAGGAGTGAATTTCATTTTGTGTAGCTGAGTTCCCAACTCCCAAATCAGTCGAATCCCCAAAATGGTAGTTTTGAATCGGCGACCTAGCCACTCGCACCCACACAAATCAAAGGACCGCCCTCAATGGCAGGGGTTCCTATCTCACTTAGGATTGAGGTGTTATGAACGGTGTCTGTCATGAACGGTGAAGTGAAGTCTCTGTCATGAACGGTGTTATATAACAAGACGTTGACACTTCATGGTCAGGTCTAATACAAACTTTTTGTATAGGACGTCCCCGCTCGTATGTTCTTAACACGAATGATCAGGATCAGACCATCTGTGACAAGTCACAACAGTTATGACCATTCCATAAAGTGGGCCGCATCCATAACATTACAAGGATAAGATTTCCCTTATATATCCATATACTATAGACTATTTTGGTTATCACTCAAGACATGATCCACTTGTATGTCACCACATACATGCTTGAGTCACATACAGATAACCAGGGATTTTATGTTTATTGTTTTGTGGTAAAGCAAATAAAATAAGCAAATGATCAAAAATACAAGATGTGAAGTAAATATCATATATTAACAAAACATGCATTCGTACAAATTGTATACAAACTACATGACACGAAACTTTAGGGCATCAACCCCAAAAATCTCCCACTTTTCCTAAAGCGAAGTGGGGTGTACAAAATTCTAGTACAAAACAATAAACTAGGGCATAAAAGCCCAGTACAAGAAAATCTCCCACTTGCCCTAGTCCACCCGTAGACAATCCTGTAGATCCATGCTCCGTAGGTGTCTCTCAAACACTATAGTCGTGAGAGCCTTCGTAAACGGGTCAACAACATTAAAATGGTATGGGTTAGACATATACCTACCGACTCATCTTCTTAACCTCTTGAGGTGTCTTATTACACATGTCCTTAGACAAAGTGCTAGCATCGAGTACTTGAGCAACTTCTTGTCAATGTACGATGCCTAAGACAGTGCTAGTACTGTGTTCTTATGACTCCGAAAGATCTGTATACCTAGAACAAACCGAGCCTCTCCCAAATCTTTCATTTGGAATTGGGTCACTAGCCGGTTCTTAACTGCAGTCGGTAGACCTACATCATTCCTAATGAGTGGGATATCGTCTACATACAACATTAAGAAGACTACTGAAGCATTGATGATCTTCTTGTAGATATAAGGTTCATCAACGTTTTTGCCAAAGCCATACGACTTGATCGCAGTATCAATTCGAATGTTCCAAGATCGAGATGCCTGTTTCAGTCAATAAATGGACCGATTCAGTTCGTTGATTTACAAGATCACATACGGAGTTGAAGTACATCGACTTTATCTCAAGATCCATGGCCTTGACCCATTCACCCCAGTCAACATCCTCTATTTCCTTCTTTTAAGACAACGGATCCTCAACGTCGCCATCTGCTACCATAGCAAGGATTTCTGTGAAATCTAGATAGCGATCGGGTGGGTCCGCAACCCTCCCACTATGTCGAGGTTCCCTCAACTTTTGAGGTGGAACTGACCTACTGGATGAACTCCCATCAACAACTCTTACTGATATAGCAGGCTCTTTAACAACTCTTGTTGAAGTTTAGTAGTTTCATTAGAAAGCTCACGCAACACGACTTTGCTTCGTGGACTGTGCTCCCTTATATGATCCTCCTCTAGAAAAGTAGCGTTTTTTGAAACAAACACCATATTTTCCGTCGGATCATAAAAATAACCCCTCGTGTACCTTTGGGGTATCCTACAAAATGGCATAACCTCGACCGTGGTTCCAACTTCTTGGGATTAGCCTCAAGCACATGTGCAGGGTAACCTCAAATGCGGAAGTGACGTAAACTAGCTTTACTCCCATTCCACAACTCCAGAGGTGTTCTTGCAACACTCTTGGAGGGAACACAGTTGAGTATGTATACCGCAGTCTCCTCTGCGAAACCCCAAAACGAGTCCGATAAGGAAGTGTACTCATCATTGAGCGAACCATGTCTAACAAGGTCCTATTTCTCCTCTTTGCCACACCATTCTGCTGAGGTGTACCTGGTGCTGAGAGTTGGGAAACGATTCCATGCTCTATCAAATTGTCCTGGAATGCTGAGTCCAAAAACTCTCCACCTCGATCCGATCGAAGTGTTTTAATCCGTCTATCTAATGCATTTTCACTTCAGCCTTGAACTCTTTGAACTTTTCAAAGGATTCAGACTTCTGTTGCATAAGATAAACATACCCGTACCTGGAGTAATCATCAGTGAAACTGATAAATACTCATAGCCACCTCAAGCTCACACATTCATAGGACCACAAAGGTCAGAATGTACTAACTTAAGAGGATCCTTGGCTCTATGACCTTTTCCAGTAAAAGGTTGTCTAGTCATCTTACCCTCAAGGCAAGATTCGCACGCTGGTAAAGAATTTTCTTCTAATTAACTTAGAAGTCCATTAGTCACCAATCTCTCAATCCCATTGAGATTGATGTGCCCTAAACGAAGATACCAAAGTTAGGCATTTTCTTTTAGAGAAATTCATCGACGTTTTGATTGATTTACAGCAGTTCTGAACAATTTAGTATTATGGAGGGAATTAATGGCTAACGACCTTAGCACATATAAATTCGATTCCAAATTTGCTATGCAAATAAAAACACCATCTTTATGAATAACAATTTATCCACATTAAAAGAGAGAGTATATTTACATTGCAATAAACACTTAACAGAATAAGGTTCCTCTTAGTTCGAGAACAATATATACATTATTTAAAATAAGAAACCTATTCTGTAAAGCTAACTAGAGTCCTCCCACTGCCACAGTTGAGACAACGTGCCCGGTGCCTACTCACATCGTCATCTTACCAGCCTTCAGGTGTCGCCAAGTTCTAATCCCCTAAAAAGAAGAACAAACATGTTTAGTGGCGCTCAAATCAATTATCCAGGCAGAATCATCATTCTCCACTAAACAAGTTTCAAGCACAAGTAAATCACATTTACCTTTATCGACTTTGGCCTTAGGCTGTTTTCTTCTCTTTCAGATACCGAGGACAGTTCCTCTTCCAGTGTCTATCTTCGTTTCAGTGGAAACACTTTCCTTTAGCAACTTGTGGACGTTTACTTGGGGCGATAGACGGTGGGTTAGTAGGCGCCTTCCTTTTTCCCTTACCACCCTTCTTCTTCCCATTTGCAAAGTTAGAAGTAGAAGGTGCAGACTCCGTTCCTGAGGTCGAACCTCTATGGAATGTCCTGGAGGATGAAGCAACATTTGCCTCACCCTTCCGCCTCTCCTTACTTTTCAGTAAAGATTATATGTCTGCAACTCGTTGAGGAGAGTTTTAAGGTTATATTTCACTTTGTTAAGAATCACATTGCTAACAAAGTGCAGGAAGCTCTTCGGCAAAGAATGCAGAATTATGCTAACTTGGATGCCCTCATCGATGGTAGACCCATTCAACTCCGCCACATTAAAGTGGACCATCATATTTAGCACATGTTCATAAACAGAGGTGCCTTCTTCCATTTTGGAATTGAATATGTATTTAAGAGCCTCGTGCATAAGTTGTTCAGACGGTTGTCCAAACATCCCCGCAGGGACTCCATGATCT
>NC_052349.1:30871399-30907521 GCF_009727055.1 Benincasa hispida | reverse complement strand
CCCCTTCGCTGGGATGAGACATTCTCAACCATTAGGCAGAACCAACTTTTGGAACTGAATCTAACAACCACCATTTTTCGGTCTAGAATGGTTAACCTTTAACTATTCCATGTAAGTGTAACCCCTCGCTTTCGGTACCAGAGTCCCGCCCTAATGAGCCCATCGTAGGAAAGAAGCAGATTAGGACAAGAGACTAAGTTACCTTATCCTCTTACAGGAGATCAAATAAAGAAACGTGCAAAACTGCCATCCTTTAGGGGGACACTCCCAAGCTGCCTCGAGACGATGCGCAGTAACTTTATTCTACCTAACAGGGGAGACCGAGGGATATGCTGTCACACTTCCCGCTTCCACTTACTATGAACACTCTCTCCATCCACCTTAATATTGACCTACCCAAACACCATCTGTTAGGGGGACATGCCAAAGGTGTCGGAGGTAGAGGGTAAATCTCACGATATGGACTATTTAGGAGAAACGTGAAAAGTTTAAGTGAAGCATTTTTTGCCCCAAGTACCTCACACTGAATGTTTTACGTAGGGATTCATTAACCTAGACAATCCGGCTATTAATTTTAGTCTAAGTCTTCTTTTTAAACTTTGTTCATAAACAACGTTTGTCTATGAAATATGAACAAGTTAATTAGTCACATTTAAACACTTTAATGGATTGTCCTTAACTTGCATATATGCATCAAATCTATCTAATTCACCTTTCTAGGTAAGTTCCCAGGTAGGGTGTTACGTTTCCGTCAACTTAAATACCCCAGCCTAGACAGAATCTGCCTTAGACGAAAGGTCCCTTATAGATAGATTTGCTACACTTTAACCTTTTATTAGCCAATTTAATCCTATTAAACTGATTAAAAGATTAAATCCTTAGGGTTGCTAATCGTATTAGAACCGTGATCTTAGGTCTATGTGATCCAAGTTTTAAACACTTTAAAACCATGAATTAAACCTAAGTGAGCATACATGTCTTTCTTATTTCTTTTAGTTCTAATTTCTCTTTAACTTTTAAAAAGAAACAACTAAAACCATTGTGCACAATGAGGCGTTTATAACATTTATAAAGTAACCTATGTGTCATGCTTCATGCAATTTCCAATCATTACTATATATAACTTTTATATAACACGTAACAACCAAGCAAACATGCTATCATTCACCCTTATACTATAAAAATTATAATATAAAGATGATGCATGTCAATGCTTTTTATGCATACATAAATATAACTCTTATATTATATGATGCATGAGAATGCTCTTACATAATTAAACCATGCTTCTCTAAATTATAACAATTACAATAAAGAGATGATGCATGACCATTGCATAACCTAAGGTGGGATTTATTATATGTTCATACCATATGACATATAAAAAACATACATCGCATGTAATAAACAAAAGGATTAATGGACCGGGATGAGCCTCTACAAAAAATGGGAATGAAAAAACCTTATCTATTACATTTTTCATTGAGCAAACCGGTTCACAGGCGAACCGAATCTTGAACCATCAAAAGGTCTTCATCGTGTAGCAAACTCGAGTAGGTAGCCGATCATTCAACGCACACTATACGATCAGAGCATAAATTAAACAATCGCGTAGACAACGACGAGGCTGTGAAACCTGATCGTCCATGTGATCGTGTAGCATGACGACAGGTAAATGATTTACCTTGCGTTACTAAGCGATCGTATAGTTAGTTACTAAGCGATGAAGCTTGCTGACCTAAACGATTGTCTATGCGATCGCGTACCGCGATGACAGGTAAACGATCTACCTCGTGTTACTAAGCGATCATTTAGTCAGTTACTAAACGATGAAGCTTGCTGACCTAAACGATTTACCTTGAAGGCAAGATGACCAAATGACCTTTTACTGGAAAAGGTTACAGAGCCAAGGAAGCCTTTGAGCTTGTACATTCTGACCTTTGTGATCCAATGAGTGTTAGGGCTCGAGGTGGGTATGAATATTTCATTCTTTCGTAGATGATTATTCAAGGTATGGGTATCTCTACCTAATTCAATATAAGTCTGAAGCCCTTGAAAAATTCAAGGATTATAAGGCTAAGGTTGAAAACTTGTTTGGTAAGAAGATAAAAATACTACGATTTGATCATGGTGGAGAGTATATGGACCTCAAATTTCAGAACTATATGATAGAACATAGAATTGCGTCCCAAATCTCGGTCCTAAGTACACCTTAGCAGAATGGTATATCAGAAAGGAGAAACAGAACCTTGTTGGATATGGTTCAGTCTATGATGAGTTATGCTCATCTTCCAGACTCATTTTGGGGGTTTTCAGTTGAGACTACATGCTACATCTTGAATAACGTTCCCTTGAAAAGATTTTTTGAAACGCCTTTTGAGTTGTGGAGAGGCCGTAATGGTAGTTTACGTCATGTCTGAATTTGGGGAGTCCGACACATGTGCTATTGACTAACCCGAAGAAGTTGGAACCACATTCAAGATTTTACCTCTTTGTAGGCTATCCCAAGGAAACGAGAGGTGGATACTTCTATGATCTGAGTGAGAACAAAGTGTTTGTTTCTACAAATGCTATCTTTTAAGGATCTCATATCTAAGAGTTCCATGAGCGCGTTTGGATCGCTTTGATCTCACCATGACTGAAATACAATATTATACATTCAATACATATAGTTATGCAAATAAACTCTAATTAACGGAATGCTAAGAACAAGATAAACAACAAGGGAGAGAGTTTCATACCAGTTGAAGACAGTCTTCACACTTTGGAACTCCAACGCAGCGGAAAACCTCCACGAGATCTACCAACGCTCAGCGGAAACGTCGACTGTAGCAGCATGATCAACATGAACTCACGACTGCAACAGGGATGACACCACCACTAAAGAGCCCCAAGTATTCTCGGAGTGAAAACCTAAAGGGTGGGTTGTGGTGAATTTAGTAGAGGACGGAGGAAACACGAATCGTGTAGGCGATAAGCAAATGGGAGAGAAAACGATGCTATCGCATAGCAGAAGTGCTTATCGTTTAGGAGGAGCTATACAATCACGTAAGATTTACTGAACGATCGTTTAGGAAAAGGTACACGATCGTTTTACTAAATTGGCACACTATACGATCGTTTAGAGAAGCTATTCGATCGTGTAGGCGACAGTGTGCGATCGTTTAGTGTGAGGTGGACGATCCTTCAGGCGGAGAAGAGCTATCGTATAGTCTCTCGAAATGCTTAAATGATCATTCAACAATTCTCCAACGCACGCTCTCCCACGAATACTTTGGATGATTGACGGGCGATTCAAAATGAAAACCTTTTTCATTTTAACTCATCGCTTACAATAACCGATGCTGCCCACTAACCCCTGTCCGAACGTGAAATTTGGCATAATTATCTTATAATTAACCAATTAAATACCTAATTAATATAATCATATTATATTTTTATCCTATAGTTTGATATCATATATCTACTATAGTATTTTCTCCTCTACTTGATATAAATTATATTTATATCTAATTTCCTCCAAAATAATGTATCTCATACATTTGTCAATTATATCATATATAATTAACCAGTCCAATTATATTATATATAATCGAACTTCCTCTTGTCAATTTGAATTGGTGACCTGGCCATTCGCACCCATACAAATCAAAGAACCGCCCTCAATGGTAAGAGTTCCCAACTCACTCAGGATTAAGGTCATGTTACTATGGTCATCCTAGTGAAGTGGAGTCTCTATCATGAACGTGTTATATAACGAGACGTTAACACTTCGTGGTTAGGTCTTATACAAACTCTTTGTATAGGACGCCCCCGCTCGCATGTCCCCAACACGAATTATCAGGATCAGACCATCTGTGACAAGTCACAACACTTGTGACCATTCCACAACGCGGGCCGCATCTATAGCATTACCAGGATAAGGTTTCCCTCCTTTATCCATATACTACAGACCATTTTGGTTATCACTCAAGACATGATCCACTTGTATGTCACCACATACATGCTTAAGTCACATACAGATAACTAGGGATTTTATGTTTATTGGTTTGTGGTAAAGAAAATAAAACAAGTAACTGAGCAAAATTACAAGATGTGAAATAAATATCATATATTAACAACACAGGCGTTCGTACATGCTGTTTACAAACTATAGAACACGAGACTTTAGGGCATCAACCCCAACAATCTTCTTAGAAGAAGGCCACATGAGGGATCATAAACCACGAAGTAAGCTCGTTTTATGTGAGATTTCTAGTGAGACTGAGACTGATGAGGGTTCAACAAGAGTTGTTGAACAGGCCGACAAATCAACGAGAGTTGTTGAGGTAGGTACATCTAGTCAACCAACTCAAGAGTTGAGACTGCCTCGACGAAGTGGGGGGGTTATGAACCCACAGAATCACTACATGGGTTTGACTGAAGCCCAGAACATCATTTCTAATGATGGGGTCGAGGATCCATTGTCTTTTAAGAAAGCAATGGAGGATATTGACAAGGATGAATGGATTAAATTCATGAACCAGGAAATGGAGTCTATGTACTTCAATAACGTCTGGGAGCTTGTGGATCCGCCTGATGGGATAAGACCTATTATGTGTAAGTGGATTTATAAGCGAAATAGAGGTGTAGATGGAAAGGTGCAAACCTTTAAGGGTCGACTCGTGGCAAAGGGTTATACCTAGGTCGATGGACTTGACTATAAGGAAACTTTCTCACCTGTTGTCATGCGCAAGTCTATCAGGATCCTCCTATCCATAGCCACATTTTATGATTATGAGATAAGAAAAATGGACATCAAGGCTGCCTTTCTTATTGGTAATCTTGAGGAGACCATCTATATGACTCAACTAGAGGGTTTCGTAGTTCCCGATCAAGAGCAAAGAGTTTGCAGGCTTAATAGGTCCATTTATGGGCTGAAACAAGCATTTAGATCTTGGAACACCAGATTTGACATTACTATCAAGTCGTTTGGCTTTGATCAAAACGTTGATGAGCCTTGTGTATACAAGAAGATCATCAACAACTCAGTAGCTTTCCTGATACTATTTGTGGGTGATATCCTACTCATTGGGAATGATATAGGGTATCTGACTGAAATTAAAGAAGTGGCTAGCTTCCCAGTTCCAAATGAAAGATTTAGGTAAGGCACAGTATGTTCTAGGGATCCAGATCATTCGGGATCATAAAAACAAATAGTTAGCCCTATCTCAGGCATCGTACATTGATCAAATATTGATCAGGTACAGGATGCAGGATTACAAGAGAGGTTTGTTACCCTTCAGACATGGAATTGTTTTGTCTTAGGATCAATATCCTAAGACACCTCAAGAGGTTAAGGAGATAAGACGAATTCCCTATGCCTCTGTTGTAGGAAGCTTGATGTATGCAATGTTGTGTACCAGACTCGACTTTTGCTATGCAGTAGGGATAGTCAATAGATATCAATCTAATCCAGGATTAGATTATTGGATAGTAGTTAAAACCTGTCTCTTATACACATCTAGATGTGTATAAGAGACAGGTCAAGACGATCTTCGAGTATCTTCAGAGAACGAGGGACTACATGCTCGTGTATGGAGATAAGGATCAGATCCTTACAGGATACACGGACTCTGACTTTCAGAGCGATCGAGATTCTCACAAATCGACATCAGGGTCAGTTTTCACTCCGAATGGAGGGGTTGTAGTCTGGCGAAGCATCAAGCAAGGATGCATCACGGACTCTAATATGGAAGTCAAATACGTAGCTGCTTTTAAAGAAGCTAAGGAGGCTGTTTGGCTGAGAAAATTCCTTTTAGATTTGGAAGTTGTTCCAAATGTGGATTTGCCTATCACTCTTTATTGTGATAACAGCGGGGCTGTGGCAAATACGAAGGAGCCTCAAAGTCATCGTCAGGTAAGCACATCGAACGAAAATATCACATGATCAGGGAGATTGTGCATCGTGGTGATGTGATAGTCATGAAGATTGCATCAGAGCACAACGTTGTTGGTGCCTTTACAAAGGCCCTCACGGCTAAAGTGTTTGAGGGTCACCTGGAGAGTCTGGGTCTATGAGACATGCAACATCTTGTCTAGGGCAAGTGAGAGATGATACTAGAGTATGTCTTAGTTTATTGTATATTGTACATTAGTCTCCTAAATCATTAGGACAAGTAGGAAATTTTTTGGATTAGTGTCCTAATTCTCCTACAGTCTCGTTGTTTGTAATGCTACACATTGTTTGATGAATAAAATAATTATTATTTCATTCTGGTATTTACTCATATCCAATAACAAAGCTCCTTAGTTATCTTATGTGAACTTAAGCATGTATATGTGATATACGTGTGGATTATGCCTTAAGTGATAACCTAAATAAGTATGTAGTATAAGGATTAAGGTGGGATACCTGATCCTAGTACAATACGAATACGACCCACCTTGTAGAGGTTTGCAAGTGTTGTAAACTACTACAGATGGTAGATCCTGATCATTCATAAGGAGACATGCGAGCGAGGGTGTCCTATAGAAAGAGTTTGTATAAGACCGAACCACGAGATGACTAGACTCTGTATATAAGGTCGTTGATACTGGAGACTTACATCTCACCTAAACGACCATAGGTGACACGACCTCAATCTTGAGTGTTTTGGGAACTCTTGCCTTTGAATGCGGTTCTTTGATTAGTATGGGTGAGAATGGCCAGATTGCCAACTCAACATGCCTACCTTTTTGGGGACTTGTCTGATTTGGGAGCTGGGAACTCAGTTATACAAGATGGAATTTACTTCTTCTCTAAAGCAAGGGTAAGTAGATAAATTGCTCCCTTAAGGGCTTAAACATAGTGGGCACAACTTCTCTTTGGAAGAGAGGATTTAGTCAAAGTAGGACTATGACTTATGTTCATTAGAGGGATCAGTAGTACTTAAGGAGATAGATGTAACTACAAAGGCATAACGGTTATTGGCCAAGCTGTACTTACGAGCGATCTGTGAAGGATTGTCGTACTGTTGATTGGTTAAGATGGACACATAATATATCTGTGGTAAGAAGAGTTCAGATGTCGGTCTTTAGTGGAGTGCCTGACAGTTACTGGATGGTGGACCTTATGCATGTTCCTAAGATATGCGTTGATAGTCATGCGTCGATGGTCATGTGTTGGAACGAAAATTGCGTTAATGAATGTATGCGATGACCATGCTCTTGTGACAAGTTTTCTTGCATTCACGCCAAGTATAACATGAACGCAAGTTTCTCGGGTAATCCGAGGTCGAACATAGGGACTTGTAACTATATGTTTGCAGTGATTGTGCATGCGGCGATTGAATAAAAGAATAAAGGGGATGTAACTAAGTTAATCCTACTCCTACTCCTATCTATCAGACAACGCAATGAGAATATGCATGAAAGATAGAGATGCAACAAACTTTGACATGAAATAAATGTATGGGAAAGTAGAAAAAATGCATAGATGTTTTCATTGCAAAACTTAAGAGTGATCGCAAGGGCAACCCTAGTCAACGTAACCCATGCGATCATGTAACCCATATACAATAGTAAACCACCTCTCATTGCGAATGATACGACTTCTATTACTAAAACGCATGCGATTTATGCACTAAGTCTACAGGGCCTACACATAAGCCTCTACTCCTATTTATGCGATGACAAAATGACATCCACACAAATATGTGACCATATAATATCATTCCTATTCCTAGGGTGCATGCAATGCAGTGTTAACAAACAGAGCTTATCTCTAAGTTTCCCGTTCTTACCTATGCGTTCCAATCCGCTCTCTCGAGTCTTAGATTTGGGTTTTAGACTACTCTCTCAAGTATGCCTAAATGATGAATGATGCGCTCATAGAACAAGGTAACCACATGAACTTGATTGATGCAAGGTTGTTACTATCCCTAGTGAACAATGCATACATTGCTTAATGCAACCAACCACTTATCCTCCCGGGCAGTTGGTTGCTGACTCTACTCATAGACAAGCATTGCATTAGCCTATAGACTGACATTTCTACAGCTTCACACTAAGCAAATAAGGTTACTCACACAATCACGCAACGCATACCTCTCGGTAGGTTGCTACATGCTTCATATCCTTAATCCACATGACTAAGTATGCAATACCTAAGTAATCTCACTAAGTGTTGCAATGAAAGTAAAGATGCTAAGCAAGAAGATGGAGATGGAGTTGAAGGAATAGAGAAATCCATTAAAAACACATTGTATTAATTTCTTAAATCAAAATGTCATACAATACAATAAAGGAAAAGAAAGGAAAAAGAAATGACTAGCTGGAAGCAAAACTTTGCTTCCAGCGGATGAACGTCAAGGCTGCCGGTGGTGCCATGGATGGGCAGAGGTGCTGGCTCTCTCGAGATCTGGCTCTATTAAAGGCTCCGGTTGTCACTCAGAATGGATGAAGGAGGTGAAGAACTCTCAGCGTCTTTTCACACAGTTTGTCTGGATCAAAGGATCTGACCCAAGCGAACCTCAGGCGAAAACCTTGGATAAAATGAATTTGAGCTCATCGGCTTCTATTTATAAAGCTTGGCCACCGGCAGCATTAATTGGACTACTTTGAGTCTGATGTTCGATGCGTTCGTCCTTTTTGAACCTCTGCCACCAACGGTTTGGTAGGTGAAATGTCAACATTAGCTTTGGATTTTCTCGAGGTAGATGCATTGATGTGTTCATTTCAACTACCTTGCATTGATCCCAATAGAATGCGTTGTCGCATAGCCATAATCATTCAATGGTCACATTCGCTTAACACTGCAACTCTACATGATGACTGCAATTGCTTGACGAGCGCAACTCTCATGCGATGGATGCATACGACTGATTACCGTAACATCCATGCGTTGATCAATGCATTTGCCTTGCGATGGAGTTTTTCTCCTCATGCGGTCATCTATGCGATGGTCCGGTTTCTGCTTTTGCGTTCATTTCCTGCATTGACTACAAAAATAGAACATTGAACGCATAATTAACACAAAATAATGAGTTAGCTGAGATTCGACATGCTGATCGATGCAAACTCTTTTTCTCATGAATTCCTAGCACGATCGACACAATTTCTGCCTAACAAACTTCATAATTCTAAGTAAAAGGACTAAGATGACATGCATTTCTACATGTCATCAATAGCTCAATGGATTTAGTTAAGGATCAGTTTTTGGTGTTGATTAGAAATGTTCAAATTGACAAGAGGTAATTTGATTATATATGATAATTGATAGAAATACAAGTTGTTAAAGCTCAAATTATTAAAAAGGAGAAAGTGATGTTGAAATAGGCAATATTATGATTGGATGCGGCAAACTAAAAGAAAATTGTGCTCGCTAATGCTCATTACATAAAAGCAGTGAAATTTCATTATTCTGTGCAGGTACAATGAGATGGCGAGCTTGAATTTGCGATCAAAGGGCACAATTTAATGGCGCATTTGAGTTTGCGATCCAAGGATATCTCCAAGATGATCACATGATGACTTTACATAAAGGCGGTAGCCTAATGTAATGAAACATGATGGGACGGTCGTTGAAGACCATACCGTTGCAAATACATTTAACTTCCAGTGACTATCAGACGACGCAAAAGGGTATGGAAATTAATGTTGCCTATCCACGCAATCATTAGTGAGAAGAACTACTTTGTCTAGAAATCTATAAATACCCAATGTTACCAAACTAGAAAGAGTGTGCGAGGAAGCGAGGCGAAGCCGAGGGAAGGGAGTTCTTGAGAAGAAATTACTTTTTAGTGAGGTCGAGTGACTGCCAAAGGCAGCACAGAGGAGAGACACCCAACCCTTGCGAGAGCAAGATTCTACAATTTGGGAAAGAGTTGAAGTGATAAGAGCAGTGTAAAAGGCCAGAGGAAGCAAGATATTGTTTACCTGGCTTGATACTCCTTACACCATTTATTGTTTTGTATTCAAACACTTTATTCAAAAAAAAAAAAATGGAAAGTTCATTTCAATTTATGATCAGAGCCTCCACACTGTGCATGAGTAACTAAATTTGTGAATGGGTAGAGAAGTACTTAGCTGGAATGACTTAAGCTATGCGCTTCATTCATCATTTGGAGTACTTGGGAGAGTAGTCTAAAGACAGAATCTAGGCTTGAGATAGTCAGATTACATCGCATAAGCAAGAGTAGATACTAGAAATAAGTTCTATCTGCTACATTCCATACTCGCATGCATCCTAGAAATAGGAAATGTGGCCTTATGCATTGAGAAATGTAGTGCTTAATATTTGTGTACAACATGATCCCATGACTTATACAATATCTTAAGAAATGTTAGCAAAACCTTTTCTCAACCCCTTCATAGCATACTTGTTATAACACCACCCTTTCATAGTTGCACGTTTAATTCCATCGCATTAGAAAATCTAAGTTAAATCACCATCTACTTCTTAATCACCATCGCAATAGGATCAAAGAGTCTGTTGCATATCTATTTAGTAATCCCTGCGTTCGACCCTGGACTTATCAAGACCCTAAGAAGCCTTATACTTGGGCTTTGTTAGAAAAACTTGCATGATCATTGCATCCACACATCCTTTCATCACATGATAAATCAATGCATCAATTTTTTGGCGTCGTTGCCAAGGATTACGGTATTGCTTGCGCTAACATCAAACCTCTTTGATCTTTGCAGCTTTCGACCTTTGGAGTATTACCATTCCACCAGTGAAGGAAGAAGCAAGCATCATATGAGTGAAGGACATACTCCTGAGCTCAAGTACAATCCAGAGATCAAAAGAAATGTTCACAAAAAGTAGAGAAACAGACGTAAACGACAAGGAAGAGTTCATAGAATGGCTGAACAATCTGAAGAACGAGTAGCGAATGAAAACAACATGATGGAAAATCCCATCCTACTGGAAAATGATCGTAATAGACCCATCTGGGACTATACGTCACCAAACTTGTATGATTTCTCCCCAGGAATCATCATACCAGCATTGGATGGATCGAGGTTCGAAATGAAGCCAGTAATGTTACAAATGATACAAATAGCAGGACAGTACAGAGGACGGCATGGTGAAGATCCGCATGCCCATCTACGAAGCTTCATTGAAATTTGCAACACTTTTGTGTTCCCTAATATTTCCCCAAAAGAGGTTCGACTCACGTTATTTCCATTTTCACCATACGATAAAGCAAGAAAATGGGCATACTCTCTCGAACCAGGAGAGATAACATCATGGGAGCAAGTTGTGGAGAAGTTTATGAAGAAGTATTTCCCTCCTACAGAAAATGCCAGAAGAAGGAAATTGATCACCAATTTTGAACAAGAAGAATATGAATCACTCAGTGACGCATGGGCGAGATTCAAGAGACTGGTACGTGACTGCCCACACAATGGATTACCATATTGTCTCCAAATGGAGATTTTCTATCATGAACTCAACTCTGCATCACAGACAGCTACCAATGCGGCAGCAGCAGGAGGTCTCCTAGACAAAACATATGATGAAGCAAAGAATATTGTTGATTACATCTAAAAAAACCACGAAGATTGGCAAGAAAGCGATCAAAGAACAAAGCCCACTGAAGGTAATACGAGTAATGGTGCCATCACATCATTACAAAATGAGATGAATGTGATGATAAACTTGTTGCAAGGCATCACAATAAACAATTCAGGAACTCTAAATGGGCAAGTCAATGCGTTAGAGCAAACAAACACCAGTTGTGTCGTATGTGAAGAATCTCATTCTTTTGAAGAATGCCTACGAAATCCTCAATCCGATTACTTTGTCAAAAACAATCATTTTTAAACAGTTACAACCCAGGGTGGCGAAATCACCCTAATTTTTCTTGGAAGAACAACCAACAGCAAGGCAGTCAGCCTATGGCTCAAAGAGAGGGACCACCAGGGTTTTTCCATAGAATTAATGGACAACAGCAAGCTAACAGCTCTCAAACACCATCCTCATCATCCCTGGAAAACTTGTTGAAGCAATACATCGAAAAGAATGAAATAGTCCTTCAAAACCTCCGCAATTTGGAAATTCAAATGGGACAAATTAAAGGAGAGCTAAAGAATAGACCCCAAGGGACATTGCCTAGCTCAACCGAGCTTCCACGCAATCCAGGGGATGCAGGGAAAGAACACTGCCAAGCAGTCACCCTAAGGAGTAGAAAGGCAACGATAGAAGTCAGAAAGAAGCCTTATAAGATCGAGTCAAAGGAGCAACCTCCGATTGAATCAGAAAAGCATCTATCGAAGACTGAATCAAAGGAGTCCGAAACTAGGGAACTAGAAGATTTGATCACCTTTAAGCCTCCAAACCATGAAACATTAAAGTACAGCTACCTCAATTTCCTCAAAGACTGAAAAAGAAACATAACAATGAAAACCAATATCAGCGTTTCTTGGAAATATTGAAACAATTGCACATCAATATTCCATTCAGAAGCAACAGAGCAGATGCCGGTATATGCAAAATTTTTTAACGACATTGTCTCAAAGAGAAGATGCACGGGAAGATTCACCATGGTGGCATTGACACAAGAATCCAACTATAATCCCACCAAAGATGTGTGACCCAGGCAGTTTCACAATACCCTGTTCAATAGGAAGAATTTATATTGGTCAAGCATTATGCGATCTTGAGGCTAGCATAAACTTAATGCCCCTTTAAATTTTCAAAAGATTGAATGTGGGATAGCTAACACCACAACGGTGACTCTTCAACTCGCCGATAGATCCTTGGTGCACCCTAAAGGAAAATTAAAGGATGTCTTAGTAACAATAGACATATTCATTCCTGCAGACTTCATTATCTTAGATTATGAGGCAGATAAAGATGTTCCAATCATATTGGGATGACCATTATTGTCTACAGGTCGTGCTTAAATAGATGTGCACAAGGGCGAAATCATAATGAGCATTAACGGAAAGAAGCTCAAGTTCAATATTATCAAGCAATGAAGTTCCCAGATGAGGGAGGCTTATCCGATTCCGATGATGAACACACTTGCATTGAAAATTGAGAGTCCGAAGAAGAAAATGAAGAAAGAGGGGATGTGACAACATCCATAGAGACTTGCCATGCGATAACAGAGATATTGAAGAATGAGAAAATGCTGAATTTGGATGAAGAAAGAAAAACACATAAGCCCTCTTTAGAGCAACCACCTACACTAGAACTCAAAACTTTACTAACCTACTTGAAGTACGTATTTCTCAGCCAGAATGAAACCTTACTAGTCATCATATCCTCTGCGTTACGTGAAGAAAAAGAAACTGCGCCGCTCAGTGTTCTAAGGAAATATATTAGAGCAATCATATGGACGCTCGCAGACATCAAAGGTATTAGCCCAATGTATTGTATGCATCGAATTCAGCTTGAAGAAAATGAAAAGGGCTCAATAGAACCTCAATGTAGAATGAACCTTGCAATGAAAGAGGCTGTCAAAAAAGAAATCATCAAATGGTTAGATGCCGACATTATCTATCCTATCGCAGATAGCACGTGGATCAGCCCCGTGCAATGTGTTCCTAAAAAATGTGGGATGACAGTGGTTCCTAACGCAAACAATGAATTGATCCTATGAGGATCATCACGAGTTAGCGGATTTGTATGGACTACAGGAAACTCAACACGGCGACAAAGAAAGATCATTTTCCCTTGCCTTTCATTGATCAAATGCTCGATCGATTAGTAGAGAATGATTATTTCTGCTTCCTTGATGGGTACGCAGGCTATAACTAAATTATGATCGCACTAAAGGATCAAGAAAAGACCACGTTGACATGTCCATATGGAACGTTCGCCTTTCGTCGCATGCCTTTTGGATTATGCAATGCTTCCAGTACGTTTCAAAGGTTTATGATGGTGATCTTCTTCGAGTACCTTGAAGACTCGGTTAAAATATTTATGGATGATTTCTCAGTCTATGGGCAAACATATGAAATATGTCTACAAAACCTAGAGAGAATACTGAAAAGATGTGAAGAAACTAATCAAGTGTTGAACTGGAAAAAGTGTCATTTTATGGTCAAAGAAGGAATTGTGCTCGGGCACAAGGTTTCAAGGAATGGGTTATAGATGGACAATGGAAAAATTGAAGCTATAGAAAAACTTCCACCTCTAGCAAATTGAAAGCTTTAAGGAGTTTCCAAGGACATGCGGGGTTTTACAGAAGATTTGTGAGGGACTTTTCCAAAATCGCTCGACCTTTGAATGCATTGTTGGAAGCTAATAGACCCTTTGATTTTGATTCACACTACCTCATAACATTCAAAACACTAAAGGATGCATTAACTACAGCGCCAATTCTGATCGTACCTGATTGGGCAAAGCCATTCGAATTGATGTGCGATGCCAGCATATATGCGATGGGGGCAGTTTTGGCACAAAAAAGTAAAGACAATGTTACACCCTATTGCAAATGCTAGCAGAACATTAAACTCTACGCAGACGAAGTATACCACCACCGAGAAGCAACTTTTAGCGGTGATTTTTACAATTGAAAAATTTATATCGTACTTGTTGGGGTCGAAAGTGATAGTCCACACAAACCACTATGCGATAAGATATTTTATGACCAAAAAAGATGCGAAGCCTAGACTAATCTGATGGGTTCTCTTACTCCAAGAATTTAATATGGAAATAATCGACCGAAAGGGAACATAAAATCAGGTCACTGACCATTTATCACGATTAAAGAATCCAAAAGTGGATCGCTTCTAGTTGAAGGTGAACACCTCATTTCCTGATGAGTAGTTGCTTAAGATTGAAGAACTACCCTGGTATGTGGATATTGTCAACTTCTTGGTTTGCAAGCAATTCCTCGAAAACTACACATCCCATCAAAAGAAAAGGCTCATTCATGAATGCAAATTTTACTACTGGGACGATCTGAATCTCTACAAAAGGGAACCATACCAGATATTAAGACTATGTGTTCTAGAAACTGCTTTCCATCGCATATTGTTTCAATGTCATGAATCACCCTATGGTGGGCATTTTGGTGGACAGCGCACAACAGCAAAAGTTTTGCAATGTGAGTATTATTGGTCCACTCTATTTAAGGACACACGAGAATACTACATGAAATGCGATAAGTGCCAATGCACTGAAAGCATTTCAAAAAAAAATGCGATGCTAATGAACATCATTTTAGAGGTGGAACTATTCGACATCTGGGGAATAGATTTCATGGGACCATTTCCATCGTCAAATGGTCATAAATACATTCTATTGGCTGTCGACTATGTTTCCAAATGGATTGAAGTTGTTTCATGTGTTGCAAACGATACGGCAACAATCTCTAAGTTCTTGCAAAGAAACATCTTCACTTGTTTTGGCACCCCATGTGCCATAATAAGTGACGAAGGGACCCACTTTGTGAATCGCATTGTTAGTAAACTGTTGATGAAATATAATTTCCACCATAAGATCACCACCGCATATCACCTTCAAACAAACGGACAAGCAGAGATTTCTAACAGAGAAATCAAGTCAATCTTAGAGAAGGTGGTAAACCCATCGCGGAAGGTTTGGTCCATGAAACTGGATGATGCCTTGTGGGCATATCAAACTGATTATAAGACACCCATAGGCATGTCACCATATGTATTGGTGTTTGGAAAGGCCTGTCATCTACCGTTGGAACTAGAATATAAGGCGATGTGGGCAGTTAAGAAACTTAACTTTGATTCTAAGGTTGCAGGAGAAGAGAGAAAACTTCAACTACTAGAGCTGGACGAGTGGAGATTATAAGCGTCTTTGTGAGAAAAACCTCAAGATAGGTCAAAGGGTATTACTGTTCAACTCTAGGCTGCATCTCTTTCCTGGAAAATTGAAGTCACGTTGGTCTGGGCCTTTCATAATCAAAGAAGTATACCCGCATGGAGTAGTAGAATTGACCAACAAAGATGGGACCAACGCATTTAAAGTGATGGACAAAGAGTAAAGATGTATCATGGAGGAGATTTCTAACACGAGAAAACCTCCATTGACTTGAGTAAGCCATAATAAAGAAGAAACACTCAGTCCCTGCGATGATAAGCGGCATACATTCATTAGGGATGAAGTATATCCTTTTGAGTATCCTTTTTGTTTTTCTTTCGAAATCTATTTTACTTTCTGCATATTTATTATTCTTTATGATTGTCAACCCTTTTCTTTCTATCTTTCTATCTTTTTTATTTCATCATTTTGATCGTAATAGACGAATGCAATGGAGTAATGCGATGGGCTTACAACACGCGACCGGTTAAGCTTAGAAAAAATCATCCCATCGCAATTACAATATCAGCGCATCACAGGAAAGGATGCGATCACAATGATGTGGACGAAAAATTAAATTTGGGGGTTGTATCCTTCCTTACCTCATCTTATTTTAATTTTTGTACTTTTCATTTTCAATTTAATATTGCTGAATTTTACTATCGCATTCTCTCTTGTTTGGCTAAATTTTGAATTTCTGATTACTTGATTTGATCGTCGCATTCATCATTTGCCCATTATGACTTCAATGATGAAATATATGCTTCTTTTCTTATCACATGAACTAGCGTCAGATTAATTTCAGAACAATCGATTCACAAAAAATTTCTAAAATATAGTGGTCTACCAGTTTTACTTCAAAACTATTTTTACAAATTTTTTTGAGTCCATTGCATGAATTATTTCGTCTTCAGTAATGAGGACATTGCTGTGTTTTAAATTTGGGGGGTGTTATTTTCAGCCTCGTTATTTTCAAATCTTCATTTCAATTAAAAAAATATATTATATAATGTTGTGATCGGATCTTGCTCGTAGTTGAATGTCCGCATGACACCCATGGGGGCAAGCCAAAACGAAGGTGGGAATCGTGATCAACGCAGAAGTTAAGTGATCACAACTCCGCTGCCCAGTAAAATGATGGGCATGAGTTTTGACTGAAAAGAGCGGCTCGCTTGTAGTTGGATGTCCGCATGACACCCGTAGGGGCAAGCCAAAATGAAGGCTGAGCACTCGGATCAATGCAAGATCACAAAATGAATATTTGAATCATGCAAAGGCCGAAACCGCTTGAACATCCCGGTTTGATAAAATTTGAAATAAATCATGCGATGTCCTGGGAAATGAGTAAAGATTTTTTTGAAGATTAAGCTCGCGGTCCCTAGAGGTTAGAAATATTTTAGGAAGAGATTAGGATAGAAATTAATAAGTCATTGGTTCAGCGATTTGAATAAGACATCATGAGAAGCCTAGACAGGGTGAAGACGATTGAAATTTTGAGAAATCTTTAGTTTTATGATTGAGGGCAAGCATTATTTTAAATTTGGGGGTATGATAACTAGTAGAAATACAAGTTATTAAAGCTCAAATTATTAAAAAAATGGGAGAAAGCGATGTTGAAATAGGAAATATTATGATTGGATGCGCCAAACTAAAAGAAAATTGTGATCGCTAATGCTCATCGCATAAAAGTAGTTAAATTGAGTTATTCTGTGTAGGTACAATGCGATTGCGTGCTTAAGTTTTCGATCCAAAGGCACAATGCGATGGCGCGTTTAAGTTTGCGATCCAAGGGTACCTCAAAGATGATCGTATGATGACTTTACATAAAGGCGGTAGCCTAATATAATGAAACATGATGGGACGTAAAGCTGATTACGGTCAAATCAGAAATTTAGTTGACGGCTGTTGAAGACCATACCATTGCAAATACATTAAACTTCCAGTGACCATCAGACAACGCAACAAGGTATGAAAATTAATGTTGCCCATCCACACAATCATTAATGAGAAAAGTTAAAGTGAGATACTCAACCCTTGCGAGAGCAAGATTCTACAATTCAGGAAAGAGTTAAAGTGATAAGAGCAGTGTAAAAAGCCAGAGGAAGCAAGACATTGTTTACCTGGCTTGATACTCCTTACACCATTTATTGTTTTGTACTCAAACACTTTATTTGTAAAAAAAAAAAATGGAAACTTCATTTCAATTTATGATCAGTCTCTCCACACCATGCATGAGTAACTAAATTTGTGAATGGGTTGAGAAGTACTTAGCTTGCATGACTTAAGCTATGCACTTTATGCGATCATCTTGTCTTATGTATGCTTCATTCATCATTTAGAGTACTTGGGAGAGTAGTCTAAAGATAGAATCTAAGCTTGAGAGAGTCAGATTAGATCGCATAAGCAAGAGTAGAGACTTAGAAATAAGTTCTATATGCTACATTCCATACACATTGCATGCATCCTAAAAATAGGAAATGTAGCCTCATGCATTGAGAAATGTAGTGCTTAATATTTGTGTATAGCATGATCGCATGACTTGTACAATATCTTAAGAAATGCTAGCAAAACCTCTTCTCAACCCCTTCATCGCATACTTGTTACAACACCACCCTTTCATCGATACGCTTTTAATTCCATCGCATTAGAAAATCTAAATTAAATAACCATCTACTTCTTAATCACCATCACAATAGGATCAGAGAGTCTGTCGCATATCTATTAGTAATCCTTGCGTACGACCCTGGACTAACCAGGACCCTAAGAAGGCTTATACTTGGGCTTTATTAAGAAAACTTGCATGATCATCGCATCCACACATCCTTTCATCACATGATAAATCAACGCATCAATATATGATATAATTGGTATGATGTATGAGATACAACTAGTGGAAGATTAATGTAAATGAGATTTACATTAAGTGACATGGAAAAGAAAAATAACTATTGTTTATATGTTTCATGAGATGAAATATTAAAACTATAGGTTATAAATATAGTATGATAAGTTGGTTATCATTTACATTTATAATAATATTAATTATTGGATAATTAAATATTTTTATCTAATAACCAATTGAGTGGGAGGTTATTGGTGGTTCATGGTAACCGTGAGATAAAAGGAAAATTGTTTTCCTAATTTTAGTAAGTTTTTGGCAAAAAATTGTTTTTGAGATTTTCTCTCTTGGAAAAAGAATCTCACAAAAGTTGTCAAGTAAATAGGATTTACTAAGCGACAGCTTGACGAAGGTAAATGATCGTTTAGTATTTTGTAAGCGACAAACACGGAATTAAGCGATGAGCTAAATGATCGCTTAGCTTTTGCTAAATGATTAGGCATCGATCTATACGATAGGTTTTGTCTTCTCTCACTTACTCAATCGTTTACACGATTGTTGAATCCTCCGTCTTCTACCTTAAACCAAGTCCAAACAGAGCCCACCCTCTAGATTTTCACACCGAGAATACCAAGGTAGCCTTCTTGGTGGTATCATACTCAACTCGACACTGTCGAGGTTATGTGGAGGCCATTCGTGCTGTTAGGGTGTTTGTGACCGAGGTGATCACAGAGTTCGAGTGCGTGGTGTTCGTGCAGAGTAGCAGTCATGTTGGACAAGCATTCGAGGTTACTGTGTTCGAGTGTTCGTGATCAGGGAGCGTGGAGACGAGTCTACAAATGTGTGTAGATTTCTCCTTGAGTTTTGTTGTATGATGCTGTAATTTCTGTAATGAATGCATAACCGCATGTTTCGGTTTTGACTATAATTTGTAATGTTCATACATGATTGTAATTTGGAATGATCTTTCCATTGCTCATGAAAATCCTGGTAATCGATTTCCTTCAATTGGCATCAGAGTCAGGTTGTTCTGATATTCCAAATTATAAGTCCGTTTTGAACTTCATTATATAGTCGCGACATGTTTCTGCATTTGTGATTAATTGTTAAGTTCATTTGTGGATGTAGTTGATGAAGTTTTCGGGTTTAATTTCCTTTTAATTAAAGCTTTCTTCAATTACAAAGTGTTAATTTGTAAGGGCCCCTTTGTTTTTTAGCGTAATTAACTTGCAATAGAGTCTGTAATTCAAAGAGTTTGAGTTAGTTGAGTTGTTCATGATGAAGTTTCGAAGCATGGAGATGTGGTTATCAACAAAGAAGAAGACCAAACATTGGTAGTATCGTGTAGCCTAAGGTAAACGATCATTAATTTTTCTATGCGATCGTGTAGTATTCACTAAACGATCGTTTAGCAATTGCTAAGAAATAAGGTAAATCGTTTACTTTATCACATAGCATTGGTTGCCCGATTGCGTAGGTGCTAGAGGTAGACTTAGTGGGAGCATGTGATGCTCATCGTTTAGTAAAAGGCACGTGCTAGACGATCGTGTAGCTAGAAGCTCCAAGGGTATTTGCTCAAAACCTAACGTAGGTCAATGTGTTTTTCTTTTTAACAACTCGTTAGTATTTCCGTTTAGTACTTTTAATATGACTGACTAGTTACAGTGGAAAGAATCGTATGAAAAATATTTCGTGGAAAACAACTTCGATCCCACTACTCTCCAAAAAAGGAGACAAGAAAGTAAATCTGACTTATTGGTCTTGGAGACATGTCTGGTAGAGAATGATGATTTTGTCTGGATCCTTGATTCAAGTGCTACCAATCATGTTAGTTCCTCTTATCAGAGATTTAGTTTCTGGCGAACGTTGTCATAGGGAGAGATGACTCTTCGAGTTGGTACTGGTGAGGTTGTTTCAGCTGTTGCTGTAGGAAAATTGAAGTTATTTATTGACAAGAAACATTATTTGTTACTGGATAATGTTTTTGTAGTTCCTCATATTAAAAGGAACTTAATCTCGGTTTCTTGTCTCATTGAACAAGGCTATACTATCTCCTTTTCTGAGAATAAAGTGTTTATTTTCAAGAATGGAATGGAGATTGGTTATGGCTCAATGGAAAGTAACTTATATGTATCAAGGTTGTTAGTCATAAAAGCCATGTTTAACACTGAAATGTTCAGTATGACAACAATAGCTAAAAGGCCAAAGGTTTATTCTAAGGAAAACGTCCAACTTTGGCATCTTAGGTTAGGTCACATCAACCTCAATAGGATTGAGAAGTTGGTAAAATGTGGACTTCTAAAGAGTTTAAAAGAAAACTCCTTGCCGGTATGTGAATCATGCCTAGAAGGCAAGATGACTAAGTGACCTTTTACTGGAAAAGGTTACAGAGCCAATGAAGCCTTGGAGCGTGTATATTTAGACCCCTATGGTCTGATGAATGTTAGAGTTCGGGGTGGGTATGAATATTTCATCTCTTTCATAGATGATTATTCAAGGTTCAGGTATCTCTACCTAATGCAACGTAAGTCTGAAGCTCTTGACAAGTTCAAGGAGTATAAGGCTGAAGTTGAAAACTTGTTAGGTTAGAAGATAAAAACACTACGATCTGATCGTGGTGGAGAGTATATGGACCTCCAATTCCAGAACTATATGATAGAACATGGGATTGCATCCCAACTCTCGGTCCCTGGTACACTTTAGCAGAATGGTGTATCTGAAAGGAGAAATAGTACCTTGTTGGACATGGTTTGGTCTATGATGAGTTATGCTCATCTTCTAGACTCATTTTGGGGTTTTGCAATGGAGACTGCATGCTATATCCTGAACAACGTTCCCTCGAAAAGTGTTTCTGAAATACCTTTTGAGTTATGGAGAGGTCGTAAAGGTAGTTTACACCACTTTAAGATTTGGGGTTGTCCGACACATGTGCTAGCGACTAACTCAAAGAAGTTGGAACCGCGTTTGGAGGTTTGCCTTTTTGTAGGCCACCCCAAGGAAACGAGAGGTGGATACTTCTATGATCCGAGTGAGAACAAAGTGTTTGTTTCTACAAATACTATCTTCTTGGGAAAATACCACATGACGGATAATAAGCTACGAATTAAGCTTGTTTGCATGAGATCTCTAGTGAGACTGAGACTATTGAAGGTTCAACAAGAGTTGTTGAATAGGCTAATAGATCAACAAGAATTGTTGAGGTCGGTACATCTAGTCAACCAGCTCAAGAGTTGAGGCTGCCTCAACGTAGTGGGAGGGTTATGAACCTACCAGATCGCTACATGGGTTTGATTGAAGTCCAAAACGTCATTACGAATGATGGGGTCGAGGATCCATTGTCTTTTAAGAAAGCAATGAAGGATATTGACAAAGATGAATGGGTTAAGGCCATGGACTAGGAAATGGAGTCTATGTACTTCAATAACGTCTGGGAGCTTGTTGATCCACCTGATAGGGTAAGACTCATTAGGTGTAAGTGGATTTATAAGCGAAAAAGAGGTGTAGTTGGAAAGGTGCAAACCTTTAAGGCTAGACTCGTGGCAAAGGGTTATAACCAAGTTGAGGAAGTTGACTATGAGGAAACTTTCTCACCTGTTGTCATGCTCAAGTCTATCCGGATGCTCCTATCCATTGCCACATTTTATGATTATGAAATATGGTAAATGGACATCAAGACTGCCTTTCTTAATGGTAATCTTGAGGAGACCATCTATATGACTTAATAGGTCCATTTATGGGCTGAAACAAGCATCTAGATCTTTGAACATCAAATTTGACACTGCTGTCAAGTCGTTTAGCTTTGATCAGAACATTGATGAGCTTTGTGTATACAAGAAGATCAGCAACAACTCAGTAGCTTTCCTGGTACTATATGTGGATGATATCCTACTCATTGAGAATGATATAGGGTATCTAACTGACATTAAGAAGTGGCTAGCTGCCCAGTTTCAAATGAAATATTTGGGTGAGGCATGGTATGTTCTAGGGATCCAGATCATTCAGGATCGTAAGAACAAACGGTTAGCTCTATCTCAGGCATCATACATTGTTCAAATTTTGATCAGGTAAAGGATGCAGGATTCTAAGAGGGGTTTGTTACCCTTCAGGCATGGAACCGTTTTGTCTAAGGATCAATGTCCTAAGACACCTTAAGAGGTTGAGGAGATGAGACAGATTTCCTATGCTTCTGTTGTAGGAAGCATGATGTATGCAATGTTATGTACCAGACCCGATATTTTCTATGCAGTAGGGATAGTCAATCGATATCAGTCCAATCCAAGATTTAATCACTGAACGGTGGTCAAGACGATCCTCGAGTATCTTCGGAGGACTAGGGACTACATGCTCGTGTATGAAGATAAGGATCTGATCCTTACAGGATACACAGACTTTGACTTTCAGCCCGATTGAGATTCTTGCAAATCGACATCGGGGTCAATTTTCACTTTGAATGGAGGGGTTGTAGTCTGGCGAAGCATCAAGCAAGGATGCATCGTGGACTCCACTATGGAAGCTGAATATGTAGCCACTTATGAAGCAATTAAAAAGGCTGTTTGGCTGAGGAAATTTCTTTCAAATTTGGAAATTATTCCAAATATGGATTTGCCTATCACTCTTTATTATGATAACAACGGCATTGTGGCAAATTCAAAGGTGCCTCGGAGTCATCGTCAGGGAAGCACATCGAACGAAAATATCACCTGATTAGGGAGATTGTGCATCATGGTGATGTGATAGTCACGAAGATCGCATCAGAGCACAACGTTGCTGATGCCTTTACAAAGGCCCTCACAGCTAAAGTGTTCGAAGGTCATGGAGATTCTGGGTCTGCGGGACATGCAACATCTTGTCTAGGGCAAGTGGGAGATGATAATGGGGTATGTCCTCGTTTATTGTATATTATACATTTTTATATTATATTGTACATTAGTCTCCCAAGTCCTTAGGATAAGTGGGAGATTGTTGGGATTGGTGTCCTAATTCTCTCGGAGTCTCATTGTTTGTAATGCTACACATTGTTTGATGAATAAAATAATTGTTATTTCATTCTGGCATTTACTCATATCCAATAAACAAAGCTCCTTGGTTATCTAATGTGAACTTAAGCATGTATATGTGATATACATGTGGATCATGCCTTAAGTGATAACCTAAATAGGTCTGTAGTATAAGGATTAAGGTAGGATACCTGATTCTAGTGACACTACGGATACGGCCCACTTTGTAGAGGTTTGCAAGTGTTGTAAACTACTAAAGATGGTAGATTCTGACCATTCATGTGGAGACATGCGAGTGGGGGTGTCCTATAGAAAGAGTTTGTATAAGACCGAATCATGAGATGACTAGACTCTGTATATAACACCGTTGATACTAGAGACTTACATCTCACCTAAACGACCATAGGTGACACGACCTCAATCCTGAGTGTTTTGGGAACTCCTGCCTTTAAAGACGGTCCTTTGATTAGTATGGGTGAGAGTGGCCAGAGTGCCAACTCAACATGCCTACCTTTTTAGGGACTTGTCTAATCTGGGATCTGGGAACTCAATCCACAAGATGGAATTCACTTCTTTCCCGAAGTAGGTATAAGTAGAGAGATTGCTCCCTTAAGGGCTGATTCCAGGGCTTGAACATAGTGGCCATAGCTTCTCTTTGGAAGAGATGACTCAAACATAGTAGGACTATGACTTATGTTGATTAGAGGGATCAGTGGTACTTAAGGAGATAGATGTAACTACAGGGGCATAATGGTTATTAGTCGAGTTGTACTTATGAGTGATCAGTGAAGGGTTGTCGCACTACTGATTGGTTAAGATGGACACATAATATATCTATGGTAAGGAGAGTTTAGTTGTCGGTCTTTAGTGGAGTGCCTGACAGTTAACAGATGGTAGATACTGTGACTAAAGAGTTTAGTCAGTTATTCACATACCGTGTGAGCTTCGAGCTACAGGTCTATAAGGTCCCCTTGGTAGCTCAATGGATTCAGTTGAGAATCAGTTCTTGGTGTTGATTTGAAATTTTCAAATTGACAAGAGGTAATTTGATTATATATGATATGATCGGTGTGATGTATGAGATACATCTAGTGGAGGATTAATGTAAATGAGATTTACATTAAGTATCATGGAAAAGAAAAAGAACTATAGTTTATATGTTTCATGAGATGAAATATTAAACCTATAGGTTATAAATATAGTATGATAAGTTGGTTATCATTTATATTTATAATAATATTAATTATTAGATAATTAAATATTTTTCTCTAATAACCAGTTAAGTGGGAGGTTATTGGTGGTTCATGGTAACCGTGAGATAAAAGAAAAATTGTTTTCCTAATTTTAGTAAGTTTTTGGCAAATTTTTTTTTTTTTGAGATTTTCGCTCTCAAAAAAAGCATCTCACGGATGTTGTCAAGTAAATAGGATTTACTAAGCGACAGCTTGACTAGGGTAAACGATCGTGTAGTGTTTTGTAAGTGACAAACACGGAACTAAGCGATGAGCTAAACGATCGCTTAGCTTTTGATAGACGATTGCTTAGCTTTTGCTAAACGATTGGGCATCGACCTATATGATAGGTTCTGTCTTCTCCCACTTGCTCAATCATTTACACAATTGTTGAATCCTTCATTTTCTGCCTCAAACCAAGTCCAAACAGAGCCCACTGATAACGGGCAGAAATGCACGTTATCATAGTGCTAAATCCTTAAACAATGTTGGATTGCATTGCTGAAATATGTTAAATTGCATCCATTAAGCATAAATTCTATAATATTGCGGTCGCTTGCAATCCAACGCATTAGAGCAGTTGATTCTTATATTTTTGTGCAGAATAATGTGTTCACAATGCAAGAATGCAATCATAGGAATACATTGGTCGAGCGCAGCTTCACCGCAAGACTTTGCGTTGATCGTGCTCGTAAACATTCACACAAGAAAGAATCACCGCAATATGGTGGACGCATCCAGACGAAAGAAAAATTAAGAATCAATGGGACAGAAAGCTAACGACAGTCAGATCCAAATTAGGTTGACAGTCGATAACAGTCACAAAGTACATCCAGCTTTATCGGTGATAATTATCTGGCGCATCAGTCAGGAATTAAAGCTATCTCATCTGTACAGCCAGGAGAGAGAGCCGTCGTTCACCTTTGATGCCCTATAAATACCAAGTGCATTCTTCAGAGAAGGGGTTAAGCAGTCAATTATTTCATTATTTTATAAGTTCGCGTCTCTGTCATAGTCTTCTTTCATTTTAAGGCGGATGCGAGGAAGAAAGTGTGCCGATAGATTATTCCAATGAGCTTGGGAAAGCATCGGAAGCTCCAAGATACAGAGAAGGCCGACTCCTACGGAAGCTGGAACATCTTTAGTTCAGAATAGAGATTCCAGTGTAAAAAGCCTCGATCAGCAAGGAATTGCTACCATGCTCTCTACCTTAAACTTCCATTAACATTTGTACTTAACTTATTTATAAGAATGAAATTTCTCTCTCTATATCTATTCATTCTCTTTGATTCACGCATGAGTAGCTAAATTAGTTGAATGGGTTGAGAAGCATTTAGCTAGCACAACGAGAGAATCTTCATTCTTTGCGATTATCTTGTTTATGTATGTTTCATTCGTCTACTTGAGAGGGTAATCTAAGGATAGGATCTAGACTTGGGAAGGTCAGGTCAGAATCTAGGGTTGGGAAAACAAGATTACGCATAAACGAGAGATAGGCGCTTAGGGATGAGCACTATTTGTTATCAACACATTGCATGCATTTTAGCAATAAAATATGATTGTATGCGGTCACCTTGCTTTCATGCATTTGCATCAATGCATAGGACAAGAGTAGAGACTTAGGAATAAGTTCTATGAACATTTTGCATGCAACACTTGCGTCCTAGATTTACCAGAAAACTCAGAGGAATTTACACTTGAATTCCAGTGCGGAAACTTGAGTGCACAACGTAATTCCATCAACACATATCATCCATAACTCCACTTAATAAAATAACGCATCAAGTTTTTGGTACCGTTGCCGGGGACTTCGGCAAAATAGTAGTTAATGGTAATTTTTGTGAATTCTTAGTAGAACTCTCAATCTCTGGTGAACTACAACCCACAACCCAGAGATTGAGAGAACATTTCGAAGGAGACTAAGGGACCGCCAACAGTAACCACAATTCGATAAAGAAGAGATGGCAGAGCAGCCTAGGAATGAAGCACCAAATAACAACAATGTCATGGAAAATCCGATTCTATTGGAAAACGATTGTAGTAGGCCCATTAGGGACTATGCATCGCCAAACCTCTATGATTTCTCTCCAGGAATCATGAGGCCTGCCTTAGACGGAAGTAGATTTGAAATGAAACCAGTGATGTTGCAGATGATCCAGGCTGCAGGTCAATTCGGAGGAAGGCGTCGCGAGGATCCGCACACCCATCTTCGAAGTTTTATTGAAATCTGCAATACTTTTGTGTTCCCAAACATCTCTGCTGAGGAGGTATGACTAACGTTGTTTCCATTTTCTCTCTGTGATCAGGCTAGGAAATGGGCTTATCACTCGAACCAGGAGAGATCACTTCTTGGGAGTAAGTGATGGAGAAGTTTATGCAGAAGTATTTCCCACCTACAAAAAATGCCAGACGAAGAAAGCTTATTACTAATTTTGAACAAGATATGGACGAATCACTCAGTGATGCTTAGGGAGGTTTAAAAGGTTGGTCCGAGATTGTCCGCATAATGGGCTATCAGACTGCCTTCAAATGAAAATTTCTACTACGGTTTGAATCCTGCTTCGCAGACCGCTGCCAATGCAACACAGCTGGTGGTCTGCTTAACAAGACTTATGATGAGGCGAAGAATATCCTGGATCGTATCTCCAAGAATCATGAAGACTAGAGGGAGAGCGACCAGAGATTAAGACTCAAATATTTTGACGCAAATAACGGTGCTATTGTCTCATTGCAAAACCAAATGACCGCAATGATGAATTTGATTCAAGGAATGACGATCAGCAGCCCAACACCGCAAGGTGGGCAAATCAACGCAATAAGTCAAAACACTGCAAGGTGTACGACTTGCGGTGATGAGCATGCGATGGAGAATTATCCACAAAACCCACAGTCTGTATATTTTGTAAAGAACAACCCCTTTTCCAATACCTACAACCCTAGGTGGAAAAACCACCCAAACTTTGCTTGGAAGAATCAACAACAAAATTTTCAATATGTGGCACAAAAAGAAGGGCCACCAGGGTTCTTTCAACGCAGCAACGGTCAACAGAGCAATCAAGCGAGTAGCTCACAACAACCACCGCAATCTTCTTCCCTAGAAGGCCTATTGAAGCAATATATAGAGAAAAATGAGACGGTGCTTCAAAGTCAAGCTATGTCCATCCGCAACCTTGAATTGTAAATGGGCCAGATTGAAAATGAGCTCAAAAGTAGACCGTAAGGGGTGCTGCCAAGTTCAACCGAGCTTAGGAGCAATGTCAGGTTGTGACATTGTGCAGTGGAAAGACTGTGGAGGGAGAAAAGAAGAAGCAGAACAGATCAACCTCCATCACAGTTGAACCTAAGATTGCAGCGACGCAAGAAGAAGAAAAAGAAAATGAAGTAGTAGAACCTGAGGTTGCATCAACCTCAAAGTCAAATGAAATGAGAACCGTGAAATTCTAGTTACCACATTTCCCTCAGAGGCTAAAGAAGAAGAAAAATGAAGAGGTACAGTACCAACGCTTCATGTCTATGCTGAAACAATTACATGTTAATATTCCTTTCAGTGAAGTGATTGAGGAAATGTCTACCTATGCCAAGTTTCTAAAGGACATGGTAACTAAGAAAAGAGGCGCTGGAAAATTTTCCACGGCGCACTAACGCAAAGTTCCAAATCTATTATCCCACCGAAGATGAGCGATCCTGGGAGCTTCACTATTCCTTGCTCCATAGGAGGACTCTACATTGGGCAAGCTCTGTGTGACTTGGGGGCCAGCATAAATTTGATGTCGCTGTCAATCTTTCGACAACTAAATGTGGGGCAACTTGTGCCCACATCCGTGACTCTCCAACTGGCCGACCGATCTCTGGTTCATCCAGAGGGTAAGGTGAAGGACGTGTTGATCACGATTAATAAATTTAATTTACCAGCTAACTTCATCATCCTGGATTATGATGTCGATAAAGATGTGCTCATCATTTTGGGGTGACCTTTCCTATCAATGGGTCGTGCTCAAATTGATGTGAACAAGGGCGATATCACTTTGAGCATAAACGGACAAAAGCTCAAATTTAATAAAATTCGTGCCATGAAATTTCCTGATGAGGAAGACCTACAAGATTCTAATGATGACATGAATTTGATTGAAGAAGAAAAGTCTGACGAATAGTATGAAGAAGAGGATGTCGACACATCCGTAGTTGCCTGCAATGTGATTGTAGCAAAAAAAAACAAGGAAGAAGGACCGATTGCAACGCAAGAAGAAGAGTCGAAGGAAGAAAGAAAAATAACGCAACATTCTCTCATGGAGCCATCGACCCTTGAACTAAAAACCCCACCAACACATCTGAAGTTCGCATTTCTGAGGCAGAATGAGAAGCTGCCAGTCAAATTTCCTCCACACTTAACGCAGATCAAGAGAATGTAATGATGAGCATTCTCAAGAAGCATGTGCGAGCAATCGGCTGGACGCTCGCTGATATCAAAAGAATTAGCCCTGCGTACTGCATGCACCACATTCGTTTTGAGGACGACCACAAAGAACCATTGAGAATCAACGCAAACTTAACTCTACGATGAAAGAGGTCATCAAAAAAGAGATTATCAAGTGGCTGGATGCGGGCATTATCTATCCCATTGCAGATAGCACGTGGGTCAGCCCCGTGCAATGTGTGCCGAAGAAGGGCAGAATAACGGTAGTCCCCAATGAGAAAAATGAATTAATACTGCAGAGGACCATCACTAGATGGTGCATATGTATGGACTACCGCAAATTGAATGCGACCACAAAGAAAGATCACTTTCCTCTGCCATTCATCGATCAAATGCTGGACAAATTAGCAGGGAATGATTTTTACTATTTCTTAGATGGATACATCGGGTACAACCAGATCATGATAGCTTCTAAAGACCAAGACAAGACCATATTTACCTGCCCATATGGGAGATTCGCTTTTCGCCAAATGTTGTTTGGCCTCTAAAATGTGCCAAGCACGTTCCAGAGGTGCATGATGGCGATTTTTTTAGATTATCTCGAGGACTCAGTAGAAATGTTTATGGATGACTTCTCCGTTTATGGGAACACTTATGAAGTCTGCCTGGCCAATTTGGAGAAAATTCTGAAAAGATGTGAAGAGACGAACCTGGTGCTCAACTGAGAAAAATGTCACTTCATGGTGACAGAGGGTATAATGTTGGGACACAAGGTCTCTCGAGAAAGGTTGGAGGTGAATAAAGCAAATATTGATGCAATTGAAAAGCTTCCACCTCCAACCAACGTGAAGGCAGTACGAAGCTTCTTGGGGCATGCTGGATTCCACAGACGATACATTAAAAACTTTTCTAAGATAGCAAGACCATTGAGTGCGTTACTAGAGGCAGACAGAAAGTTTGAATTTAAAATTGCCTTAATACATTTCGAATTTTAAAGTATGCACTGATTCCCACACCCGTCTTAATTGCGCAGGATTGGACACTGCCGTTCGAAATCATGTGTGACGCAAGTGGGTATGTGATGGGAGCCGCACTAGCTCGAAAGAAGAAAACAATTTTGCACCCCATCGCATATGCGAGTGAAACTCTGAATCCTGCTCAAATTAATTATATCACCACTGAAAAAGAGCTCCTGACTGTGATCTTTACGTTGGAAAAATTTCGGGCATACTTGTTGGGAACCAAGGTACTCATTCATACTAATCACTCGGCAATCAAATATTTGATGACAAAGAGGGACGCAAAGCCGAGATGGATCAGATGAGTTCTCCTCCTTCAAGAATTTGATATCGAGATAATTGATTGAAAGGGGACAGAGAATCAAGTTGCGGATCACTTGTCCAGACTAGAAAATCCTGAGGTTGACCGCAATGAATCTGAAGTGAGTGCTACATTCCCAAACGAGCAGCTGTTTCGCATAGAAGAACTGCCCTGGTATGCAGACATCATTAATTATTTGGTTTATGAATAATTTCCTGAAGATTACACCTACCAACAACAGAAGAAGCTCAAGAATAAATGCAGACACTATTATTGGTATGAGTTGAATCTGTATAAAAGAGGTGCAGACCAAATCATTTGATTATGCGTCCCAGATGCTGCTCAACAATGCATATTATCGCAGTGCCACGATTTGCCATATCGAGGGCACTTTGGAGGACAACGTACTGCAGCCAAAGTTTTACAAAGTGGATTCTTTTGGCCTTCGTTATTTAAGGATGTTACTGACTACACAATGAAATGTGATCGATGTCACCGCACTGGCAACATTTCATGGAAGAATGCAATGCCGATGAATACTATCGCGGAGTTGGAACTATTCGACGTATGGGGGATTGATTTCATGGGATCATTCCCTCCTTCAAATGGTAAGCACTATATTCTATTAGTCGTTGACTATGTCTCCAAATGGGTAGAGGCAATTGCATGCGCCGCAAGTGATGGATTAGTCCTCCCAGTTCCTGAAAAGAAAAAATATTTTCACGCGTTTTGGCACTCCCCATGCCATCATAAGTGATGAAGGATCATACTTTGTCAACCATAATATAAAGGAGCTACTGCGTAAGTACAATATCCTCCATAAAGTGGCCACCGCATACCATCCGCAAACAAATGGCCAAGCTAAAGTGTCCAATTGGGAAATTAAATTGATACTTGATAAGGTAGTCAAACCTTCGCGAAAGGATTGGGCAATGAAGCTTGATGAAGCATTATGGGCAGACCGGACAACATTTAAAACACCTATAGGTATGTCCCCTTATGCGTTGGTATTCGGCAAAGCGTGTCACTTGCCTTTGAAGCTGGAATATAAAGCATTGTGGGTGGTCAAGAAACTGAATTTCAATCTAAAGAAAGCAGGAGAAGCGCGGAAACTGCAGCTAGTCAAGCTAGAAGAATGGAGGATCAACACATATGAGAATACGAAGATTTATAAAGAGCACACCAAGCATTGGCATGATAAATGCATATGCGCTAAAAACCTCCAAATCGGGCAGAAGGCCTTACTCTTCAACTCAAGATTGCGGTCTTCCCAGGAAAATTAAAATCACGCTGGTTCGGTCCCTTCATCATCAAAGAGGGATTTCCACATGATGCGGTGGAACTAATCACCGACGACGACAATCGAACATTTAAAGTTAATGGACAACGGATCAAAGCATATTACGGAGGAGATTTTCAGCCAGAAACAACCTCCGCAAAGTTGAAAAACCTAAACTATCCCTTACTCAACTCTTGAACATTTAAATCTTCTTCACGTGACTACTATCTGTATTTTACTTATCTTTCTCTAAAAAAAAAAAACAATTGTTGTTTTGTTTTGAAATCATTTGACCTTCTCTTTGTCTGTTTACAAGGATTAAGACACAGAATTGCAAGATACTACAAGAAGAAGCAAATATTCTGATTCCATCACCGCAATCCATAGAAGCAAAGATCGCCGCAGGGATGGATGCATCAATACTCAATGCGGGCGACAGCGCAAAATTTGGGGGTGTACTCTTCCTTATCTTTATTTCAAATTTTGCGCTATCACATTGCATTTTAATTTTCAAAGTTTTATCACTGCATCCTACCTGATTATCGCAATCATTTGCCGAGTAGATAAATTTAGTAGTTTACCACATGTTGTTTCTTCACCAAGTATGATTTCAATGATGTAAACTATGCTTCTATGTCTTTCGTCTATACTAGAGTCAACTTAAATCTTAAGATAGTCACCTCATGAAATATTTCTAGAAGTTAGGAGTTTGCTAGCTTTCTTTCAAACTCTCTTTACAATGCATTCTATGACCGTTGCATGACTTATTTTAATTTCTTTTGGCAATGAGGACATTGTCGTATTTTAAATTTGGTGGTGAGGTATTTACGGTATTTATTTTCAACCTTGCTATAAAAAAAATTTGAATAACAACTCCACTGTCAATGCAATGGGAACCTCATGTTGATACGAGTTAAGTTGTGAAAGGCACTTACCCGTAGTTGGATGTCTGCATGACACACGTAGGGGCAAGCCAAAACAAAAGTAAGTCACCAGGATCAACGCATAAATAAATGACCGAGACTCCACTGCCAAGTTGGTATGAGTTTAGTCTGAGAAATAATGCATTTCTCGTAGTTGGATGTCTACATGACACCCATGGGGACAAGCCAAAATGAAGGTAAGGCACTCGGATTGGTGCAAGTCAGAAAAAATAGCAATGAAGAAAATTTTTTGTGCAAGGATAAATCATTTGACACTAAGCTTGCAATCCCTAAGTCTTAGAAGTATTTTAGGAAGAGATTTGAATAAGACTTAAGGAAATTCTGGCATATAGGATTTGAATGAAGTATCCTTGAGAAATCTAGGGAAAGAACTTTACAGCTAACTTGCTAAAGAAATCCTTAGTTTATGCTTGAGGACAAGTATTGTTTAAATTTGGGGTGTGATAACGGGCAGAAATGCACGTTATCATAGTGCTAAATCCTTAAACTATGCTGGATTGCATTGCTGAAATATGTTAAATTGCGTCCATTAAGCATAAATTCTATAATATTATGGTCGCATGCGTCCAACGCATTAGAGCAGTTGATTTTTATATTTTTGTACAGAATAATGCGTTAACGCAATGCAAAGAATGCGATCATAGGAATACATTAGTCGATCGCAGCTTCACCTCAAGACTTTGTGTTGATCGTGCTCGCAAACATTCACCTAAGAAGAATCACTGCAACATGGTGAATGCATCCGGACGAAAGGACAATTAAGATCGATGGGACAGAAAACTGACGATAGTCGGATCTAAATTAAGTTGACAGCCGATAACGGTCACAAAGTACATCCAGCTTTATCGGTGACAATTATCTGGGTATCAGTCAGGAATTAAAGCTATCCCATCTGTACAGCCAGGAGAGAGAAACACCTTTCACCTTTGATGCCCTATAAATACCAAGTGCATTCTTCAGAGAAGGGGTTAAGCAGTCCGTTATTTCATTATTTTACAAGTTCGCATCTCTGTCAATAGCCTTCTTTCATTTTAAGGCGGATGCAAGGAAGAAGGTGTGCCGGTAGATCGTTCTAGCGAGCTTGGGAAAGCACCGGAAGCTCCAAGACAGAGAGAGCGCCGACTCCTGCGGAAGCAAAAACATCTTTAGTTCAGAATAGAGATTCCAGTATAAAAAGCCTCGGTCAGCAAGGAATTGCTACCAGGCTTTCTACCTTAAACTTCCATTAGCATTTGTACTTAACTCTATATCTGTTCATTCTCTATGATTCACACATGAGTAGCTAAATTAGTTGAATGGGTTGAGAAGCATTTAGCTAGCACAATGAGGGAATCTTCGTTCTTTGTGATCATCTTGTTTATATATGCTTCATTCGTCTACTCGAGAGGGTAGTCTAAGGATAGGATCTAGACTTGGGAAGGTCAAGTCAGAATCTAGGTTTGGGAAAACCAGATTACGCATAAATGAAAGATAGTCACTTAGGGATGAGCACTATTTGTTATCAACACATCGCATGCATCTTAGCAATAAGATATGATTGTCTGCGGTCACCTTGCTTTCATGCATTTTCATCAACGCATAGGACAAGAGTATAGACTTAGGAATAAGCTCTATGGACATTTTGCATGTAACACTTGCGTCCTAGATTTTGGAGCATCACATTTACATTGGAAAATGACTTGTTGTGCATGGTAGTAACATGATCACATAGTTTGACGCATTCCCAAGTAACGCTAGCTAAAGACTTTCTTAACCCGTTCATCGCATACTCATTGCATCTATCAACGCAACTTTCATTTCTCAAATCCGTCGCATTTATTTATTTCTTTTATCAACACAAACAACAAACCACAACTCTATTTGTTTTACTAGTTACTGCAAAGTTTTCATAAGAAAATTATCAACGCAAGCTATTTTCACAAGTCTCTGTGTTCGACCCTGGATTTACCAGGAAACTCAGAGGAATTTACACTTGAATTCCGCTGGGGAAACTTGAGTGCACAACAAAATTCTATCAACGCATATTATCCATATCTCCACTTAATAAAATAACGCATCATACACCTTTTGGATTCTCACACTGAGAATACCAAGGTAGCCTTCTTGGTGGTGTCATACTTAACTCGACACTGTCGAGGTTCTGTGGAGGCCGTTCATGCTGTTGACGTGTTCGTGACCGAGGCGATCGTAGAGTTCAAGTGCACAGTGTTTGTACACAATAGCGATCATGTTGGACGAGCATTTGAGGTTGCTATGTTCGAGTGTTCGTGATCAAGGAGCATGGAGATGAGTATACAAATGTGTGTAGATTTCTTGAGTTTTATTTTATCATGCTGTAATTTCTGTAATGAATGCATAACCACATGTTTATGTTTTGATTGTAATTTGTAATGTTCATACATGATTGTAATTTGGAATGATCTTTCTGCTGCTCATGGAAATCCTCGTGATTGATTTCCTTCATAGGTACCGGGCATAATTAATTCCCCTATACGACATGTAGTCATGGAATTCAATCCTGTTGATCTCTCATTAATAGCCACTGCAGGTTTACGCACCTCTGAAGGACCACAGTCCATAGAATTCAATCCTACTGATATTTCATTACCAACCATGAAAGGATCACGCTCTTCTGAAGGACCACAATTTATAAAATTCAAGCCTGCTGATCTCTTATTACCAACAACGAAAGGATCACGCTCTTCTGAAGGACCACAATCCATTGAAGTAAGTCCTGATCTCTCATTACCAAGCATAGATCTGTTACATTGAGTTTCTCTTTCCAAGTTCACTACATGAATGTTGTCATTGTCTATTGATAATGTTGATGTTTGAGTGTCCATAGACAATGGAATATCACCCTCTTCTCGATTAAGCTCATATGATACCTCGTGTTATCTGTCTACACCTGTACCATCATAACTCATATTCACATTTTCGTCATGGTATGATTTTAGCATTACATATAGCTAAATTCTACAAAGATCTTCCTGAAAAAGAAGGAAGCGAACATCATCGTCATTTCGTATGTATTGTGGAGGGGCTTCAAAGACAAGCTTATATTTAACTCTCATAACAACATCAAACTCTGAGCAACTTACATTTGCAACCCTGTAAATGTGAGCTTTAAATTCTTCATACTTCAAGGTAATAGGCACAATGATTCCTATTAGCTCGCCTCCAACATGCCAATTTTAGTTCTCATCCTAATGACCTCCATATCGAATTAGTACACACTTTTTTGTCATCCAACAAAGCAAGAGAACATTTTTTATTAAGCAGATAGTAATACACATGGATCTCTCTCGCTATCACTCCCAATTGCTCTTGCTCTCGCTCTCAC
>NC_052349.1:30793284-30871212 GCF_009727055.1 Benincasa hispida | reverse complement strand
TTCACGCTGTCGCTCAATCTCGCTCTCACGCTGTCGCTCAATCTCGCTCTCTCGTTGTCGCTCTATCTTTGCTCTCTCCATCTTTCTTCGCTATCGCTCTCTCTCTCCACCTTTCTTATTGTCGCTTTTTCTCCACACCCCTTTCGTTATGCTATTTACATACCTTTTTTGAGACCATGTTCCTACAAACACCTATAGAACTAGGTTCAAGAAAAGTCCATTCTGTCTGAAAACTCTTTTTGGTTCCGAAAAACTCTGTTATGGAAAACCTCATTCAATAAATCTTCGTTCAACTAAATGACAGTTCAAAATGAAGTTTAGATTTTTAAATTCACCATTATATATTTGCTGTGTGTTAACGATTTTAAATTGTAGACAGATTTCATGAAAATTGTCAAATCAATCGTACAGTGGACAAACAATCACATCACGATAGAAGATAGCAGATAGCGAGAGCGAGATCCAAGTAGCAAGAGCGAGACTGTTATCAGGGGCAATTATTGTAATTCTCATACCATGATAACGTCAACAGAAGGTTAAAAAAATGGGGTCATTTGGCATTTTGGGCCTAGATATTAGGTCATTGGCCAAATTTCCTCCGAAGAGGAGGAGTTGAGGTTCAAATTCTCTTACTTGTACAGGGATAACGGGTAGAAATGCACGTTATTACAACGCAAAGATATAAAATAATGTAGGATTGCGACGGTAAAAATATGTAAAATCGTGTCCAAAAGCATTAAGTTGAGAACATTGCGATCGCATGTGGCCATCGCATTAAAGCAACTAATTTACGTATTTTGTGCAGGAAAATGCATTGCTGCGGATTGAACCCTGCATCACAGACGGCTGCCAGTGTGGCAGCAGCTGGAGGTCTGCTCGACAAGACATATGACGAGGCGAAAAATATACTTGATCGCATTTCAAAGAATCACGAAGACTGGAGAGAAAGCGATCAACAACTGAGAATTAAAGATAGTGACGCAAGTAATGGGGCCATCACATCCCTACAAAATCAAATGAATGTGATGATGAATCTAATACAAGGCATCACAATCAATAGCACGAGAACACATAAAGGGCAGGCTAACGTAATCGCTTAAACGAACACGAGTTGTGTCATCTGTGGAGAAGCACATCCGATTGAAGAATGCCCAAGGAATCCGCAGTCAGTATGCTTCATCAAGAATAACCCTTTCTCTGATATTTACAACCCCGGATGGAGAAACCACCCCAATTTCGCATGGAAGAATCGACAACAAAGCTATCAACCTATGGCGTAAAAGGAAGGGTCGCCAGGATTCTTCCCGTGAATGAACTGTCAAAGCAGTACATAGAAAAACCTATTAAAGCAGTATATAGAAAAGAATGAGACGGTGCTCCAGAATTAGGTGACTTCAATCTGCAATCTCGAAATCCAAATAGGACAGGTTGCGGGCGAGCTCAAAAGTAGACCGTAAGGGAAAGAGCTCAACTGAGCTCCCTCACAACTCTAAGGGTGCAGGAAAGGAACAATGCCTAGCAGTCTACTTGTTAAACGAAAAAACAACAGCGAAAGAAGGAGAAGAGCCCACCAGGACCAACCCAAATGCGGAGAAAACCAAGAACCCGTTGACATATGATTCAAAAGAGTCTGAGAAGATGAACCCCGAAGTTGCGTCCACCTTCAAGCCTCTAGAACACAAAACAGAAGAAGTATAGCTACCACCACTCCCGCAAAGATTGAAAAAGAAACAAAATGATGAAGAAAAGATCGCTACAGTGGCAGTAACACAAAGGTTAAATACTATGATCCCAGAAAAAAAATGTGCGACCTAGGAAGCTTCACGATACCCTGCTCAATTGAAGGGGTCTACATTGGTCAAGACAATGCGATCTTGGGGCGAGTATAAATTTAATGCCCTATCAATTTTCAAACGATTGAATGTGGGAAAAATAACGGCCACGACAGAGACTCTTCTGCTTATGGACAGATCCCAAGCACACCCCGAGGGAGAGTTAAAGGATGTCATGGTCTTAATTGACAAATTCATTTTACCGGTAGACTTCATCATTCTGGATCATAAAGCGGATGAAGATGCGCCCATCATATTGAGACGACCATTCCTATCAACTAGTCGCGCTCAAATTGATGTATACAAGGGAGAAATTGTGATGAACGTTAATGGGAAAAAGCTCCGGATTGAGGCAATCAAGATCCTAGAAGATCGAGAAAAGAAGAGAAAACCACCATGGACGTAAAGAGCCCAGATTGAAAGGAATAAGCAATCCCTGCACAATCATGCGATTCAAATTCATCAGGGTCACAATATTTTTGAAGTATCCTTTGAAAACTTCTGTTCATGAACTCGAATCTACTTTTTTATATCCATTATCATTTCTATATCCTTTTTACTCCTTATTAAAAAAAAAAGGAGAAAAATTTTGTTAACTCTGTCTTTTATATTTTTTACCCTCTCGATATTTTTTTTGCAACGATCGTGGTGAAAGATTGCGGGGGAGCTACACGATAATCGAAAGACGCGACTAGTTCGGTCAGCCACCACAATCGAAGAAATCGGCTCGCCACAAAGAAGGATACGATCACAAATGATGCAGGCGATAGAGAAAATTTGGGAGTTGTCTTTCCTTGACTTTGTTTTTTCCAAATTTTTCACTCCTGCATCTCATCTTTAACTTTGATAATTTTATCATCGCATCCTCTTTAGTCGGCTCAATCATTAAATATTGATTACTGTAGTAAGTCACCGCATTGTTTTTCTATGCCAATTATGATTTCAACGATGAAACGCATGCCTCCATTTCTCATCGCATGTACTAGAATCAACTTAATTTTAGGACAGTCAATTCATGAAATATTTCTAGAAGTTAGTGATCCACCAGCTTTTTTTCAAACTGACTATTACGAAACTTCTTAAGAGCATCGCATGAATTCTTTCAGTCTACCAGCAATGAGGACGTTGCTGCTTTTAAATTTGGGGGTACAGTATTTAATTGCAACCTTGTTACTTATAGGCACTCTAAAAAAAATCATAACGTTGCGATCGGATCCTACTCATAGTTGGATGTTCGCATGACACCCGTGGGGGCAAGCCAAAACAAAGATAGGAATCGTGGTCAATGCATAAATAAAATGATCGCAACTCCGCTGCCAAATGGGCATGAGTTTAGACTGAGAAAGAGCGCCTTGTTCATAGTTGGATGCTCACATGACATCTGTAGGAGCAAGCCAAAACGAAGGCTAGGTACTTGGATCAGTGCAAGGTCATAGAAAAAATATCTAAACTACACAAGGATAAAAATCAATTGAAAACACTCGAGTTGAAAAAAAAAAATTTGAAATAAATCATGCGATGTCCTGGAAAACAAGTATAATTTTTTTTAAGGTTAAACTTACGGTCCCTAAATTTTAGAAATATTTTAAGAAAAGACCAGGATAGAAATTAAGGATATTTTGGTTCATAGGATTTGAATAAGGCACCTTGAGAAATCTAGGAAAGGAAAGGGCTGCTAACTCTCTAAAGAAAATCTTTAGTTTATTCTTGAGGACAAGCATTCTTTTAAATTTGGGAGTGTGATAACGAGCAGAAATGCACATTATTACAACGCAAAGATATAAAACAATGTAGGATTGTAACGGTAAAAATATGAGAATATTGCGATCGCATGTAGCCATCACAGCTAATTTACATATTTGTGCAGGAAAATACGTTGGCGCAAGGTTGCGATCCAAGGAATTCAGCGTCCAAGTGCATTAGAAGATTGTGACCGCAAAGCTATGCGATCGTATGCGTTCACGAAGATCTGCTCAAGAAGGTGGCCACATAGAGATAACGCATCAAGGTGAAAGCTTAATAAATCATGATGGTACAAAAAGCTGATGACGGTCGAATCCGAATTTAGTTGACAAGCCATTAACGATACATTGTAGCAAGTACACTCAACTTTTCGGTGACAATTAATCGGCACATCAGACAGAGATTTAATGACATCCCATTAGTGCAATCATTTGAGAGAAAAGCTCTTCACCCTGAAGCTCTATAAATATCGAAGGCCACCTTCGTTAAAGGAGTTCAGCAGTTCAGAATCTTGGAGTTCTCTTTCGCCATATACATAGAGATAATAGATAGCCATAGTCTGTAATTTTTATACTTAGAAGGCGGAGGCGAGTGAAGAGAGAAAATGCAAAAAGATCGTTCCTAGTCAGCTCGAGAGATTGCTGGGAAGCGCTGAGAACGGAGAGAGGGTTGACTCTTGCGAAAGCAAGAACATTCTTTTGGGCAGAGTAGAGTAAAACACAATGTAAAAGCCTCAGGAAGCAAGACATTGTTACCAGGCTCCTTATCCTTACTTACCATTGTCATTTTGTATTCTGATTTCATTTATAAAATGGAATTTGCATCTCTACATCTGTTCACTCTCTTTACATTACGCATGAGTAACTAAACTTCCAAATGGGTTGAGAAGCACTTAGCTAGCATGACCTAAGATCTTCATTTTATGCGATCATCTTGTCTTATGTATGCGTCCATCACCCTTTAGATATACTTGAGAGAGTAATCTAAAGAAAGAACCTAGACTTGAGAGAGTTAGGTTAGAATCTAGGCTTGAGAAAGTCAGATTAGAGCTGCATAAGCAAGAGATAGAAACTTAGAGATAAGTTTTGTTTGCTATCATGCATCGCATGCACCCTAGAAATAGAATGTGATAGTATGCGGTCGCCTTATGTATGTGTGTGTCATGCATCATCGCATAGATAAGGATAAAGGCTTAGACATAAGTCCTATAGACATTATCGTATACATCACATGCGTCCTAAAATTAGGAACTATAGAATTTTTATTGAGAGATGACATGTTGTTGTATGTGTGTAGCATGATCGCATAACTTGAACGCAATCTTAGGAAGTGTCAGCTAAATCTCTTCTCAACACGTTCCCCGCATACTCATTGTAACTTTTGCTGTTATTTACTCTTTTCTCATTTCCGCCGCATAGAATTTATACTTTAAACAAACATACCAACCAACTTATTGTTTTGTTTGTCACCGCAAAGGAATCAGAATTTACCGTCGCATATTGTCTCAATAGTCCCTGTGTTCAACCTTGGGCTTACCTGGCAATCTAGTAGGATTTATACTTGGATTTTGCTAGGAAAACTTGCATGTACAACGCATACACCACCATCGCAAAATACACCATTATTTCATCACATTCACAACGCATCATACAGATTTAAGGAAAATCGAAAAAAAAAAAAAAAGGGTCTTTGAGTTTTCATTTTTGAAAATATTCCCCTCTTTTTTATTTAGAAACTTGTTTTTTGGGTGGAGAAATCTTTCCCTTTATAACCCTACCTTCCCCAAAATTCACCAACTTTTCAATGTTTTTCATCAACATTTTCAACCAAAAATTATTTTTTGTTGTAAAATTAAGTAACACAATGGTGCACAACTAGAACAAGGATAAGGAAAAAAATATAATTAATAATAAATAAATATAATAATAATATATAAAGTAAATAAAATAACAAAAGAAGAATTTCTTTAATTTCTCCACTCTTTTTGGATTAATCACCAATGTATGTATATCCACAAAATCCATAAATGACTACTAATTTATTGGAATTTTTGGCAAATAGGAAGTGACACACTTGGACACTATGCAAAGGTGGTTGAATGGCACATGGATAACATATGTGGTAATGGAAAAATGACATTTGGCATTGGACACTAAGCATGGACATCTAACACCTATTTATAATATTTATAATACTCTCCCTTAGATGTCCATTATATATATATGAAATATGTCTCGTTAAAACCTTACTAGGAAAGAATCAAATGGGAAAAAAATCCTAGTGAAAGAAAAAAAATACATGTATCATATAATTTAATAATCTTAAAAGAATATGATATATTTGCTCCCCCTTATGGAAACATCACTTGAGATCCCTGAATCACCGCATTCTAATGTTGTGCACCAATTTCTCAAAGGTTGCGGTGGGTGATAACTTTGTAAATAAGTCTGCTAGGTTACCCTTCGAACAAATTTGTATCGTGATGCCACCATTTTCTTCAAGATCATGAGTGTAGAAAAGCTTTGGTGAAATATGTTTTGTTCTATATTCTTTAATATATCCTCCTTTGATTTGGGATATGCATGCTGTGTTATCTTCGTATAATATTGTTGGAATATTCTTATTAGAAGTCAAGCCACATGTTTCACAAATGTGCTGAGTCATTGATCTTAGTGATACACATTCTCAACTAGCCTCATGAATTGCAAGAATTTCAGCATGATTTGAGGAAGTGACCGTTATAGTCTGTTTCACCCATCACTATGATATAGAAGTTCTTCCACATGTTAACAGATAATCTGTTTGAGATTTAGCATTGTGTGGATCAAATAAATATTAAGAATCTGCATAACCAACTAGATCCAAATTTGATTTATTTGAATAAAACGAACTCATGTCAATCGTTCCTCGGAGATAATGGAGTATATGCTTAATTTCGTTTCAATATTTTTTTTTTGTTGGAGAATAACTATATCTTGCTAATAAATTTACTGAAAATGCTTGTATTATTAGCAAGATACATAAGTACAAAAACTGCACTAAGATATGGTACTTCAAAACCAAGAAGTTCTTCATTATCATCTCGAGGTCGAAATATATCTTTCTTCACATTTAGTGAATGAACTTCCATTGGAATGTTCAATAGATGTGCTTTGTCCATATAACTTTTTTTTCAAAAGTTTTCCTACATAAATTGACTGATAAACAAACATCTGCTAAATACATATTGAAGCCAAGGCAAAATTTTATTTTTTTGAGATTTTTCATCTCAATTATTTCTTAAGATATTCTATTGCCTTTGAAAACTCTTCAGGAGTATCAATTATATTTAAGTCATCATCATATACAGTTATAATAGCAAATCCTGATTGTAATTTCTTTATAAAAGCGCATAGACATATTGATTTGTTTTAATATCCTTCTTTCGACAAATATCTACTCAGGCGATTGTATGACATTGGTTCTGATTGCTTCAATCCATATAACGATCTCTATAACTTTATTGAATACAATTCTCTAGAATTTGATTTATATGCTTCAGGTACCTTAAATCCTTCTGGGATTCTCATATAAATGTCATTATCAAGAGATCCATATAAATATGTTGTGACTACTCCAAAAGATGCATATCCAACTTTCATACATAGTCAGACTAATTAAATATCTTAGGGCATGTTTGATAAATGGGTATGAGTTGAGTTGAGTTGGATGCGTATTTATTACCCATGTTTGTTAAGCCCATAAAGAAAACCGATGGGTTATTAAAACCCCCTTTTTTACCCACTCAAAACTCTCCTTTTTTATCCCCTCAAAACCAGAACCTTTTATATTAATATGGTTGTTTTCAAAACTTATTATATTAGAGAAATATTAGACCTTTTATATTAGAGAAATATTGTTGTTTTGCTAGAAGTCGAGGGTTGAGGATTGGATTAATTTAGAGATTGAATGTTGAAAACTCGACAAACAAAGAAAAACTTGGAAACAATATGTATATAGGGTTGTCGTAGGNGGTTGAAGTTTCGACATACATAACTCGACAAACAAAGAAAAACTTGGAAACAATATGTATAAAGGGTTGTACATAAGTCGAAACTTCAACCCTAGACAAGTGAAATCTCGCTAATTTTATGATGAGGATCTCGCTCTAGAAGGAAATTTCGCTAGAAATATGGGCTAAATCTCGCTAATTTTGTGATGAGGATCTCGCTCTGGAAGGAAATCTCGCTAGAAATGTGGGTTGAATCTCGCTAATTTTGTGATGGGGATCTCGCTCTGGAGAAAATCTCACTAGAAATGTGGGCTGAATCTCGCTAATTTTGTGATGAGGATCTCACTCTAGAAGGAAATCTCGCTAGAAATAAGGATCTCGCTCATGAGGAGGATCTTCTCATCTCATGAGCGAGATCCTCATTGTTTTTTAATTTTTTTTTTATGAAAATATGTTATTTCTATTTACTTGACTTTACTATTTGTATTTACTTGACTTTACTCCAACGTGGCTATTACTTACTTTCAACTAACACTCAAATTAATTTCACTATTTAATTAATGAAGTTAAATTAATTTCACTCTTTAATAAATGCACCCAACTCTCTCCAACAACCACTTCTTTCTCCCTCTTCTATTTATAGATGACTTCCCACTCATACGTTTTATATTTTCACTGTCTTTCCCCACTATATTTCCACTATCTTTTTCCACTAAAAAGGTATTCTTTTGTTGGTTACTCTTTAGTTCGATTTATTTTGAAAAATAATGAGGATCTCACTCATGAGGAGGATCTCGCTCTTCATGAGCAAGATCCCCCTCATGAGTGAGATCCTCATTGTTTTTCTCCTCCTCTGATATTTCTCAATTTTTTTATGAATTATAGGTGAAATAGTACTATTATGTAATTTTTTTATCTAATAATACGTTCATTTCAATGGGTGAAAAACAATGAGGATCTCGCTCATGAGGAAGATCTCGCTCTTCATGAGCGGGATCCCCCTCATGAGCGAGATCCTCCTCATGAACGAGATCCTCATTTTTTTTCACCTCCTCTGGTACTTCTCAAATTTTTGATGAATTATGGGTGAAATAGTACTATGTAATTTTTTTTATCTAATAATACATTCATTTCAATGAGTGAAAAATAATGAGGATCTCGCTCATGAGGAGGATCTCACTCATGAGGAGGATCTCGTTCATCAGCGAGATCCTCATTGTTTTTCACCTCCTCTGATACTTCTCAAATTTTTTATGAATTATGGGTGAAATATTATTGTTATGTAATTTTTTTTATCTAATAATACGTTCATTTCAATTCTTTTTTTTTAGCTTCAATAAGATCATATTCTATACATTTTGGTGTGTTATTATCAAGCTAGTTTCAGGATTAATTTTAGTATGTCTTACTATCGTTTCACAATCAAAATTGAATTTTTTAAAAAAATTATGTAATTGTAATGAAATGATGGTATTAATATTATAACCAACGTTTAATTTCTGAAAAATATAGTTTCTAATCGGTGACATAAGAATTAAAAAAATATTGCACACTAATATTCATACAATCGGTTCACCAAGTTTTGAAAATATGGAAAAATGCATATTTTTTTCTATATACATCGTTTTAACACATCTTTCAGTGAAAATTTGTTGTCCTAGGAACTAGGAGTATGACAAGTTTAGATTATTATAGGTACATTGGGCCCTTAAAAAAAATTTGTTGTCCTAGGAACTAGGAACTAAAATACTTTCAACCCTACCTTAAACCCACGAAGCCCTTAAAAACATGTATTTTTAGATTATTATAAGTACATTGGGAAATAACACCATAAATCTAAACTATAACCCAATATGTCCAATACTGACGCTTGACATCGTTTGTTATTCTTTCTTAATCATGAAACATAATCCGCCAAATACCTTACCCTTTTAGGAACAACTTGTATATCCCTTTCCCTATAAAGATGGATACTGTTGAAGACCTCTTTTCGATCATGAAAATTATTTCGCACTCTCAAATACAGTTGTTCATGTTATTGAACAACTACCGAAAGATAGAGAGACAACCGACATATGTTAGGCACTGCATTAGGCAATTGACCTTCTTTCGCCTAATTTACAAGAGTGACTTGGCATGTCGTGAAAGCACCCGAATGGATAGACGTACCTTTACGATAATATGTAATATGCTACGGTCGACTTGTTGTTTGGAACCAACAAGATGTATGGACGTCGAAGAGATGGTTTTGATATTCCTACACATTCTTGCACGCGATGTCAAGAATCGAGTGGTACACAGAAACTTTTCAAAGTTTGGTGAGACAATTTCGAGATATTTCAACGCAGTTCTTAGGGCAGTCCTACAACTTCACACTGTTTTGTTAAGAAAACTAGAACTGATCATAAATACATGCACCGATGGAAGATGGAAGTGGTTTCAGGTACAAAAAGTACTCAGATTTTTATATGAATACGTCATAAATATGCATGCAACGATAGATTTTTTTTTTAATTCATTCTGATCACTTGAGAGAAACAGAATCGTCTAAGTGCACTAGACGGAACATACATTAAAGTGAATTTAGTGTCGTCGATCGACCTCGATATAGGACGAGAAAGGGAGAGATTGCCACAAACATTCTTGCGATGTGTGATCAAAATGGGGAGTTCGTCTTCGTTTTGCCAGGGTGGGAAGGGTCTGCAACTGATTCAAGGGTTCTTAGGAATGTGGTTTCGCGACCATATGGATTGAGGGTTCCAAAGGGTATCATAATAACCGTATACGTTATTTAAACATGCGTACATGGCACAACACATGTGCATGACATTTCGAAACGTGTACATGATACTATTACCTATGTGATGCTGGATACCCCAACGCTGAAGGATTCTTGGCATCGTACAGAGAGGAACGATACCATCTCTCCGATTGGCGTGGAGTAGGAAATGCATCGACAACTGCAAGAGAATTTTTCAACATGAAACATTCTTCAGCAAGGAACGTTATCGAGCGAGCGTTTAGGTTGCTAAATGGGCGGTGGGCTATTCTTAGGGGAAAATCATTCTACCCAATACAAGTCCAATGTCGAACAATAACTGAATGTTTCCTTATTCACAACTTGATCACAAGGGAGATGGGAATCGGTGCAATGCTTGACGTGCCTGATGAGGAGAATTCTGCATCAGTTGGTCTTGATGGGGATCATATTGAATTTGTTGAATCATCAAAGGAATGGACCAAGTTCAGGGATGACTTAGCGGTCGAAATGTTTACTCGATGGCAAAGAGCCTGATTATTCAATGTTCATTGCTTACTTTTCTTTTATTACTGAATGGAATTTAATTATGGAACATTCCAAGTATGTCATGAAAATGTTTTGTGCCAAGATTCTGTGTGAACAAGTTAAATTTGAACATATAATTTCAGCAGTTTATCCTTTGTTTGTGCATGTGTTTAATTTATAGCATCTTTTCATTCAACAAACATATGCATGCAGTATAATGGCAGGTAATGGTAAGAGGTCTAAACACGTATGGTCGAAGGTGGAAGACGCTAAGTTGGTGGAAGCTCTATTATATTCGGTGGAGACAGGTTGGAGGTCCGATAATGGGACGTTTCGACCAGGATACCTACAACACTTGGAGCGAATTCTGTATGAGAAAGTGCCCGGGTGCGCACGAATCAGAACACCATTGAGTGCAAGGTGAACAGTCTGAAGAAACAATACAACGCAGTATCAGAGATGTTAAGTCAGTCAGGGTTCGGCTGGAACGAGGAGTTCAAATGTGTCCAGGTTGAGAGGGAGATTTTCGATCTTTGGGTTCGGGTAAGATTCTAGAAAAAAAAATGTACGGATACGTGTTATAATATAAATATTAATAATATGTATGTGTATCAATGCAGAGTCATCCCAATGCGAAGGGGATGTGGAACAAGCCATTCCCACATTACGATGACCTCTCCACCGTATTTGGGAAAGACAGAGCAGTAGGGCAATCAAGTGAGGACCCATACGTGATGGCGACGAATGCATCAGAGAGTTTGAAGATGAGATTCGACTTGGATCACAAGACTGTCACCCCTGAGGTTCGCTAGACAGAATCACCATTAAATCAAGATGAAATAGATGAAGAGCCAGCAGAGCAATCTACAAGTAGAGCGAGTGTACCTGCCGAGTCATCTCGAGGCAGTAAGAGGAAGAGGTTAACATTCCAAGCTGAAATTATCGACATCATGAGATCAACTGTTGAAATGCAGAGCACACACATGGGTAGACTTGCATCGTGGCAAAAGAAGAAGTATAAGTTGGAGTCCAAGCGTCGAAAGGAAGTAGTAAATGTCATATACAACATTGATGGCCTGGATGAGGATGATCAGGTCACCCTTATTGACCTCGTTGTCACAAACAGATTGCTTCCTTGTAGTACCAGAACACGCACGGAAGAGGTACTGCCTCCGTCCACTAGGAAGAAACATGTAGATTGACCACACCCCTATATTTTGTTTATAGTTCTTTTGGATAACAGCAAATGGAAAATGGACTGTCATGTCGAAAAGAATGATAACTTTTGCATACTTGAAAATATGTACTTTTTGTGTTTGTAAATATAACTAATATTATAAGTATCGAAAAGAACATATATTTTGTGATTTTTTTTTTGGATATATATAGATACAAACATTCAATATGAAATATATATACCTTCAATATATATACATACAATATACAATATACCAACTAATTGAGCAGCAATATGAAATATATTTTGTTGGTATGTTTTACCGATTAAAGAGAATTAGAATTATTACAGTTTTTGAAAAGAATATATGAAAAATAATCTATTATGTTCTACAAATTGAGAAAAAAAATTGAGATTGTCCAGTTTATGTCATAAATGATTTGAGAAAATACGTGTAGATTTGAAAATTAATCGACAATAGCAAAGCATAAAACTAAAAAAATAAAATAATGAAATAAAAAACAAACAGAAAAAAAATAGAACTAATCTCATTCACAAAAAAACTGCATCAGATCCTCCAACTCAACTCTGCACAACAAACACAGACAATAGTTATTAACTCAACTCAACTCTGCACAACAAACACAGACAATTTAACTCCCCAGATAATTTAACTCTCCAGATAATAATTACCAACTCAACTCTCTACTTTTATCACATACCAAACACACCCTTAGTGTAATTGCATCCACCATCAGAGAATACATCTCTTCATAATCAATATCAGGTCTTTGTGAAAAAACTTTTGCAACTAGTCTTGCTTTATATCTTGTAACCTCATTATTTTCATTTGTTTTCCTCATAATACCCATTTGTATCCCACAGGTTGGACACCTTCTGGTGTTCGAATTATTGGCCAAAAAACTTGACTTTTTGAAAGTGAGTTTAATTCTGCCTCAATTGCTTCTTTCCACGAAGCCAATATTTTCTATGTCACTATTCTTCAGCAGATTTTGGTTCAGAATCCTTATTTTCAAATATAATATCAAGAGCAACATTATACGCAAAAATTTTGTTAATAACTACATGAGTTCGGTTCCATTTTTTTCCTGTCATGACATAGTTTATTGAAATCTTATTACCTTCCTCATTAGTTGTGTCATAAATTTCTTCATGACTATTTACATCCTCAATCAAGTCTTCTTGACTATTTATTATTTTTCTTTTTCAAGAATTTTTATCTTTGGAACCTACTGGTCCACCACGCTTTCGGCGTGTTCCAGACTCATTAGTGACAATTTACTGTGTTAGGATATCAATTTTCGATGGAACATTTGCAGCTAGTATATGTGACTTATTTACTTTCTTTGCATCTATAAATGCATCTAGTAATTGATTTTCTATATTTTGCAAATGAATTAACTTTTGAACTTCAAGTTCACATTGATCTGTACGGGGATCTAAATGAGACAATAACGATACGTTCCATGTAATTACGAGAATGAGTAGTACCGTGAAGGTATGGAGCATTTTTTAATCGAGTCTTTCAAATTTTTTGTTCCAACTTCTTAATTTCTCCCCCTAATGTTGGAAATTTTGTCTCATTAAAATAAAAATTAGCAAATTGTGCAGTAAATACATCACCCGTCAAGGGTTCAAGATATTTGGTAATTGATGAGGAATCATATCCAATATATAATCTTAACCTCATTTGAAGACCCATCTTAGTACGTTGTGGTGGAGCAATTGGAACATATACTGCACATCCAAAAATTCTCCGATGGAAAATATTTGGCTCATGGCCATAGCTAATTATAATGGTGAGTACTTATGATAAAATACTAGCCTAATGCATACAAGTGATGCTGCATACAAAATAACATGTCCCCATACAGATGTAGGAAGCTTAGCTCTCATAAGTAATGGTCTAGCAATTAACTGCAAATGTTTTATAAATGGTTATGTTAAACCATTTTGTGTATAAACATGAGCTACATGGTACTCAACACTTATCCCAGTTGACATACAATAATTATCAAAAGTTTGGGATGTAAATTCACCAGCATCATCAAGACAAATGGTCTTAATTTTATAATCAGGAAATTGTGCTATTAACTTAATTATTTGAGCAAGTAATCTTGCAAATGCAAGATTTCGACTTGATAATAAGCACATGTGTGACCATTTGCTAGATGTGTCTATTAATACCAAAAAATATCTAAATGGTCCACTTGGTGGGTCAATAGGTCCACATATATCACCATGAATTCGTTCTAAAAATGCAAGTGATTCAGTCCTCATTTTGACTAGTAATGGTCGAATGATTAATTTGCCTTGAGAGCAAGCATCAATGACAATTCATTAGATTGAAGAATCTTCTGACTCTTTAATGGATACCCATTTGAATTCTCAATAATTCTTCTCATCATTATAGACCCTAGCTAACCTAATCTGTCATGTCGAATTATAAATATGTCTGGATTCATAAACTTCGGGTTTATTGTTGAATATATTTCAATTACGCATATATGAGTATAATATAATAAAAAAACATAAAGCAGACAACTCTTCCAATATACGTTTTTCATATGAGATAGTAGATGTGATATAAAAATACTCCATATTATTCTTTCGATCAGTCTCAATATGATAACCATTGCAACGTATATCTTTAAAATTAAATAGATTTTTCTTTGATTGATTAGATAATAATGCATTGTCAATTATAAATTTTGTTCCTCTAAGCAAAATAATATTTGCTTTTCCAAACCCTTAAACTAGGTTTGCAGAGTTTGATATTGTATTAAGTTTTGCTTCCAGCATTCTTAGTTTGGAAAAATATTTTCTACTTGTAAGTATTGTATTGTAGTTGCACTGTCTGCCAGACGTAGATCTTCTTTACTCGTTTTTAAGTCAGTCAACATATGAAAATGACTCATGTTTCTTCATTAAAAGAAAATAATTACAATAAGAAAAACAATATTTAGAATATACAAAGGTTAACATCTACTAAGAAGAAGAAAAAACATGGAGATGAATAAAAAAAACAATATTAAGTCTAAATATTTTCAAAGTCAAAGGAAACACTTGATGTTCTATCAATTTTGCCAATTTTCTCTTTAGAAGATTCAAAGAAGTCTGTCACATCTAAATTTGTCGTATGAGATGGGTTAAATATGTCATTATCCTAGTATGCAAAATTTGTTTCCACATTTTTCTCTTTCTCTTTCAGAGATGCTTGATATAGATCAATTAAATGTTTTGACGCACGACAGGTATGTGACTAGTGCCCAGTCATTCCACATCAGAAGCATTTATTTTCAACACTTTTCTTTTTTTTAACTCTTATTTTGTGGAGCTTTTCCTTTGTGATAATCATTTTGCATGGTACTTTTGAAATTGGAATGATTAGAACGACCACCACAAAAATAGTAATTATTTCTTCCTCTGCCACGGTCACAACCTCGACCACGATTCTTAACATTCACAACATTCACTTCAAGGAATGATGTTGTTCTAGTTGGTCAAGATTCATGATTCTACGTTAATAACTCATTATTTTATTTGGCCACGAGAAGTCATGAAATTAGTTTAGAATATTGTTTAAAACTTTTCTCTCGATATTACTGCTGCAAGAGCATATTTAAGACATGAAATGTAGGAAATTTCTTCTCTAACATATCAACATCAGTAATTTTCTCTCCACATATCAACAATTTTGAACTGATTTTAAATAATGTGAAATTATAATCACTTAATAGTTTAAAATATTGTAGTTTTAAATGCATCCACTCATAATAAGCTTGATAATGAATAACTATTTTTTTTATGATCATACCTTTCTTTCAGAATTTTCTACACGATACGAGGATCTTTTATTGTAAGACACTTCATTTTCAATCCCTCGTAGAGATGATGATGAAGGAAAATCATAGTTTTTGTTTTATCCTAACTGGATGTCGTATTTCCTTGTTTAATTGTTTCTCTCAAGTTCATAGCATCCAGGTGGATTTCGCATCAAGCACCCATGACAAATAATTATTGTCATTAATGTCAAGGACTGCAAATTCTATTTTCATAAGATTTGTCATGAAAACACTATCATAAAACATTGTATTTATATTAGAAATTTAATATATATTAAATATGTAAAATAACATTTAATTTATTAATTATAATAAAGAGGAAAAAGAGTCGACCTACCTTTAGGACCTACCTTCAGTAGGGGAAGCGACATGAGCTCGTGCTGATAACGTGTTGCAAAACTCAGGAGCACAACGACGCACAACTAAAACACGGATATGGAGAAAATACAATATAATAATAAGTAAATATACTAATAAAATATAAAATAAATAAATAACAAAAGAAGAATTTCTCCAATTTTTTCACTCCTTTTGGTTTAATCCCAATGTATGTGTATCCACAAAATCCACAAATGACTACTAATTTATAGGGAGTTTTGACAAGTAGGAAATGACATAATTAAAATCTATGCATATGTGGTTGAATGACACATGCATAACATTGTGGTAATGGAAAAAATGACATTTGTCATTGGACGCATCTAACCCTTATTTACAATATTTATAATAATCTTTATTTTAGTCTACTTTAATCAATAAATGAAGCTCCCATAGTATTGAAAAAATTTCCGGTAAATGCAAACGGATATTCCAAGTCATAATCTACGTGGACTGCCACGTGATCAAGATCAGATCCCCCAACATCTCCAAACGGATAAGTCAGGCAGAGCGAGGGAGTAGAAGGGAATTCACTTTTCCAAATGGCCACTTTATCAATTCCACTCTCTCAAAATGGTTTCTCTCGCAGGTTCTTCTCTGCAAAACGCCCACAAATCATATACCCTTTCCCCCATTCTCTCCCCCGTATCACCTGCTCTGGTAAGTCTTTCTTCGTTCTCTTCAACTCTAGTTTTCTGCATTGATTTACTCCAATAATTGCTCCACTCAGTACCCTTTTGTGGGTTAATTTCGTTAGAATTTAGAGGGAGCCGTTTTCATTTCTTCTCTGTTCCTGCCCTTTGATTGCCTGTTACATCTTGTTAGGCTTAGGATCAAGATGTTGGTTCGCCAAATTGGCTAATTCTTTCATTTGGTTCAAAATTTGTAAAAAAGAATTCTTGCTTTTCCATACCCTGAAATGTTCTTAGTGGAATATAAATTAGGGGGTGTTTGGTAAGATGAGTTAAGTTATTAAGTCTCAGTCAGGGAGAGTTGTTTAATCTTGAGTTATGAAACATGAGAGAGGAAGCAAAAAAAATGAAATTTCTCGATAAATATGCAAAATACAACAGTAAACACTGTTGAAGGTGGTAGAGTTGAGTTATTTAATACTGACTTTATATGTCGATAAACGGTCTCTTAGAAATCTTCACGACGTAGAGGGAAATAAATATCATGTGGATTGGATATTAACTGAACCTGCAACTAAGCATTATGAGTTATATTTTAATGGAGTTTTATTTGCCATGCCATTGTGTGCTGGACTTACAGCTACTAGGAATGGGGCAGAACCGAGAGAGAATTTGCCGCCCTGCAAGCATATCAGTACTGTAGCTTGTGGACTTCTTGCTGTTTGGACTTTGGCAAATACCTCTCCTGTGATTGCAGCTAGTCAGGTTAATAGCATTTTCTGTTGATTTATAGTTTATACTTTAAGGTTGGTATTGTAATAGTTTGTATCATAGATAAATTTTCAACTATTTGGAATATATTGATATAATCAAATTTACTACATTAATCCATCAACTTTAAGTCCATGACATTTTACTGTATTATATTGATTAAATTTAAGTTATGTATCATTTTCTGTTGATTTGTAGTTTGTATTGATTTAACAATTGACAAGACTTTTTAGAATAATGAATTGCTATCCAAATTTATCGTGATGTTTGGGTACATGAGCGGAAAATTCGCAAGTGCCATTCTGAACTCACAAATTTGCATTTAAATTTAGGCTTAAGATGTAAGAACTAGTTTCTCCATCATTCTGAGCCCACATCCCTTTCTATCTGTTCTACAATACCATGATTATAAGGCTCTTTCTGATAGGATAACTTGTAACATTTTCCTGATTCTAACTAGAATTCAGTTATTTATTTCACCAGTTGACATACAGTTCATCGTCCTTCAGATACTCTATTTTCTTTTTTTTCTTGTTATGTTTTTCCTTTTATTATCATGATTGACAAATGCTATTCACTCTGTGTCAAATGTCAAACAACTCATAACATTTTACTTCAAAAAAGGAATCTGTTGATCTCATAATACCTGGGACTTGCAGAGGCTGCCTCCACTGTCAACCGAACCCAACAGATGCGAGCGTGCTTTTGTGGGCAACACAATAGGTCAAGCAAATGGTGTCTATGATAAGCCAATTGATCTTCGTTTCTGTGACTACACAAATGAAAAAAACCAGTTAAAAGGGAAATCTCTTGCTGCTGCATTGATGTCAGAAGCAAAGTTTGATGGTGCAGACCTCTCTGAAGTGGTAATGTCAAAAGCTTATGCTGTTGGAGCCAGCTTCAAGGGTAAAACTCTCTCTTTCTTGATCCCCACTCCAATAGGGAGGTGGGTTGCTAACAAATCTGATCCCCACTCCAATAGGGAGGTGGGTTGCTAACAAATCTGTCATATTCTAGCACGAACTACTCATTAAGCAACGGAGGACTTTCATTTTATATATTGGCTTAGGATATGTTTGGAAGTGATTTTTTGTCATGTTTGAAATCACTTTGAAACTCACTCAAAATCAATTCCATGTTTAATTCTACAATTTTAGACACATTTTTTATACTATTAGAATTGATTTGGAATGATTTAAAAATATTTTACAAATGATTTTGAAAATGAAAAAAGTGATTTTAAATTTTGAAATCACTTCCAAAAAATATTATTAGTTTCTAAATTCTCTTTTCAATACTTGGTATGGTACATAGACAAAATCCACATGTTCAACACATGCTAGTTTATAGAGTAAAAATCCCAGGCTCCAAAACTATTTTTGGAATGTGGATGGTCTCATTTTAATTGTTAATCGAATGGAACATAGAAAGATGTTTCATACTATGTTCTCTTCATGTGCTTCAAGTAAATTGATGGGAAGCCAAAAATCATTCAAATTGAATAATAAGCTAGGAAGCACAAATACTTCTAATTGTGCAAAGAATCGGTATCAAATACGAATACGATATGGATACGTCCAGATACATGATAGATATGTGTCTGATACGTTATTTGAAATATCTGATGTTTTATTTTTTATTTTTTATTTTTATTTTTTAGATACGCATATCTGCTTCCAGATACGTGAAGGAGATACGTGGGTCAATTTTTTTTTTTTCAAATTTAAGTCCAACCCACAATCCATTTTATTTTAGTGCATATTTAGGAGTGATTTTAAAATCATCAAAAATCATTTTTTTCATTTTTAAAATCACTCGAAAACACACTTTTAATTACTCAAAATGAATTTAGTTTTCAATTTTACACTTTTAAATGCAATTTTCATATCATCAAACTTAGTTTTGAAGAATCAAACATATTTCACGGTAATTTTGAAAATGGCAAAAGTGATTTTTACCATTTTAAAATCACTTCCAAACATAAAAGTCCACTTAATTGAGCAATCCAAAACAAAATAAATTAAAAATGATAAAACATAAAAAAAATTTTAAAAAAACGAAATGTAATTAAATCTTCATTCTTCTTTTTTATCTCACTATTTAAATCATGATTCACACCCATTCATTATTCAATCTTCATCTTCTACTTTTTTCCTATCATTTACTCTAGTTGCTCAACAATCACTCGACATTACTGGATTTTTTTTTTCAAGTTTTCACCCTCTTCTTGAATCTATTTTAATCTAACTTAAAATAAGTATTATAACGTATCATCGTATCGTATCAAATCTGTATCATGTATTCATACATTTGTCTACGCTGATATTAAGAAGTGTCATATTTGTTGACCTATTAAGTTGTTTGTGAATGCCATAATTGATCCTAAGCTGGTCAGTTGTGAATGCCATAGGTTTGCTAAAACTTTATGAAGTACATGTTTTTTATTTGGGACAGTTGCAAATATAGTAATTAGACTTAAAGTATTAGTAGATATAACACAATGCAAATGAATTTACAGTATAGCAAAATTTAGATTCAGCTCTCGGAGTCTATCAATAATAGACTATATCGTTGATAGGAATCTATCATCGATAGGAGTTTATCAGCGATAGAGTTTATCATTAATAAATTTTGTTATATTTGCAATTCTTTTAAAATGTTGCTATCTACTTAATTATTAGCCTTAAAAGTGTTACCCATTACAATTACATTTCTTATTTTATGAGAGACTCCAAGAATCCTGGAGGAAAAAAAAACTCACAATATGGATTCAAATATCATGACAAAGTTGCATATTGCAGGTGTTGATTTCTCAAATGCAGTTCTAGACAGGGTAAATTTTGAGAAAGCCAATCTACAAGGAGCTTTGTTCAAGAACACTGTACTTTCAGGGTCGACATTTGATAATGCTCAACTGCAAGATGCAGTTTTTGAGGACACAATCATAGGCTACATTGATCTTCAGAAACTTTGTGTAAATCCAACTATTAGTCCTGAAGGAAGAGCTGAACTGGGCTGTCGATGATTGATATAGTTTCAATACTTTCACTATATGTATTCTATAAACAACTCGATTGTTTTGGTAAGTAATACATATTCAAAAATCAAGAGAGAACTCCCTCCAACTCCCGTTGAAGCACTATATGCTGTGCGGTTTTTGGATGGTACTGAATTTGATTGGAATGAGTTGAAATGAGTTAGAATGAATTTGGATTCAAATCCGATGTTTGATTTATTTTTTTTAGTATAACAATTGTGAGGATAGGGGATTGAACATTCCACCTCTAAGATAGAAAGTCACACCAATTAGCAATGAGCTAAGCTCACTTTGGCTCATGTTTGATTTGTTGAGTTTAGAGTTAGTCTAATCTCCAATCGATTATAATCCACATTCATTACAATTTGACTTATTTTACTACAATTCCCATTTATCATAATTCATATTTCTCTCTCCTCCCTTTTCAAGTGGGGATGGCAAAATTCCTCGTGGGGTCGGGTCCCCGACCTGATTGGGACAGGGAATCCCCGGTTTAACCGTTTAATCGAGTATGGGAGTCAAATCGGAGATTTAAATCGGGTCCCCGATCGGGGATGGGGAGGGGATCCCTACCCCGTCCCCGACCCCGACCTTGATTCCTACCCCCGTCCCGATTTTTTTTAATTGTTGATATATATATATACTAAACAGTAGCTGATGTGCTTTTTTTAATTTGAATTATTGAGTGTGTATATATATATAAAAAAAACCTATTGAGACAGTAGTGGTTTCAATTTTTCTTTTTTCTTTTTTTAATTTATAATAAAAAAAAATTTAAAAAAATAGTTATAACAAACTCCCCAACGTGGGGGAGTTATATAGGCTGTCTCTTATACACATCTAGATGTGTATAAGAGACAGGACGAGGATGGGGAGTGCATCCCTGCCTATCCCGACCCCGTTGACATCCCTACTTTCAAGCCCATATATTCTCTCCTTATGTAAATTTATTGTTTGATGAGACACAATTTGACTCATCAAACAATAAATTTGATTCATCAAATCGTTAGTCACACAATTTGATTAGTCTAATTTTATACTCTAACTCATTGAAATCAACATTATTTAATATGATAAATGTTTTTAAACCAATACAAGGTAGTTCCTAGATTATATATTTTATATTGCAAGTTAGTAGAGTGAAAGTCAAAATTAGATATCAAGACTCTCTGATATAAAAAGTTAGTATGAGCAATGAAATAGAAAGTTTTCTAATGCAAACTCAAATAACATGAAGGGATTTTTTTTAAATAGTCTAAAATAATAATAATAAACACAACAACCAAAACTAAACCTGAAATCCAAATACAACAAACTCAACCTCACGAGTTTCAATATTTCAATTCTATTGTAATTAGAATTTCAAAGATCATAATTGTATTCCACCGATCCAAATGCCCCCTAATGTTTTTTGTTTAATTGTTTTTAGAGGTTTTTTAAGTTTACTCTCAAATACAATATGCATTTTAAGTTTTAAGGAAGGTTGAGAGCATGATTTCTAAAAAAACAAAAAATAATATATAAGTTTTTCTACCTTTGATACTAAAGAGGCGCATCTAGTGTAGTGGTATCATAGTACCCTCCCACGGTACTGACCGGGGTTCGATTCCCCGGATGCGCATTATTTGTGTTCTTTTTTTGTTTTAGAGGGCAAATTCATTGCATAAATAATATCTTATAAAGCTCACTCACTATTCTTTTTGGCAACTGTACGTGGTTTGTATCAAATGAGTATTTGAACTTTTAAAAACGTCTAATAACTCTTTCATTTGTTAATTTTGAGTCTTATAAGTCATTTACTTATTTGACTTTTTTAGTTAAATCATTATAAAATGAAAGATGAACTATCGTTAAAATGTTTATTCATTTATCTATGTTTAGATTAATGAACATGATACAAGTGTATATTTAACTAAAAATTATAAACAGAGATGAGAGAACGTTTATGAAAAAAAAATTAGATGCAATTGGCATCTTTTATGTAATTCAACTAACACCCGATAAAAATGTGTCATGTGATACTTTTTATTTTTCTTTTTAAAAATAATGGTAAAAAGAGAGGATATACCGCTTAAGTTTGACCTAATCATTGCTCTCTTTATTCCAGGTTAGATCGGAAAGAAAACTCATTTGCACATGAAGAAAATGAAATGAATAATAAAAAGAGTAGAGAAAGTTTGTTGGGTTTTGAACCATTTTTCAGCTGCCATTCCACAATAGCATATGAAATTCCCTTGACAGATAAATTCGGTCCTTTCTTACCCAACATTCAACTGCCAATTGTTGTTCAAAGGAATCCTATGCCAAAATAATTGGATCATGTGAGAAAATTATTGGCCTGGCATTCAGAACCACTTTTGTCACCATTTTCTAGCTTAATTCATGTGTCTTTTGGTAATTTCAACCTCTCTGATTTCTATTTTATATATATGAAACCAAACTACATGAAATTGCTGGATATTGATTTGAGAGAGATGTAAAATTTTTGTTATCATTCTTGCAATGTTTCTTGCTCAAATGAGTATTCCAAACACAGCAGCAAATGCAAAATGGAAATTAATGCAACACCTTGCTGCTTGCTTCTGCGATGCTCATTTGGGCAAGAAATTTTGCAAGAAATGGAGGCTTGCTCCAGGCTTGAAGACTTTTTCACTTTTTATTTCCAAACTTTTTAGTCTTCATTCTCCTCATTTTCCTTTTTTATTTAATGTAATTAATTAGGAGATAGAAATGTTTTATTTGTTTTTTTTTTTTTTTTCTATGGGTCGTGTTTAGATATTTATATATATATATATATATATATATATATATATATATATAAGAAAGATAGGGAAAAAAGTGGCACAATTTTTTATTTTATTGTTTTTTATTTATTTGTATAGAAAGGAAAAATATGGGATAGGATGCCTCTAATCATTCCTAGAAAGATATTGGATTTTGGATGGATTTCGAACTTCAAAATTTAGAGAACTGATCGGGATAATCTTCTCTTTGCATGTTTTAGCATAGAAGAGACTAAATTTGATTGTTGAAAATTTAGGTCTATTTTATAAATATTTCGTTCTTCATTTTTTTAAATTAAGTTTTTTGTTTCAATTTATTATAATATTCTGCATCTTTTTTAAGGTTGTGTTTTTCTATGTCTAGAAAAAAAAAAGTACAAGAAAGATGTGGAAAAAAGTGGCACTATTGTTTAATTATTATTATTTTTGTGAGTAAAAGAAAGGAGAAGTATGGAGATAAACTGCACTTAATCGAATTTTGGATGAGTTTTGAGCTTTCAAAATTGAGAATTGATCTAGGTAATATTCTCTTGGCATGTTTTAGCATTAAAACTAAACAAGATGGAGAATAAAGAGATTAAATTTGATTGTGGAAACTTTAGGCTTGTTTTACAAATATTTCGTTCTTAATTTCTTAAAGTTAACTCTGTTTTTTTCAATTTATTATAATAATTTACATCTTTTTAAGTTGACTTGAATTGTTACTCAAATTTCAAACACAAAATCATATTTTTAAGTTTCGAAAATTTGGTTTGATTTTTTGAAAATATTGATAAAAAATAGATAACAAATCAAAAAAATTAATAATAGGATAGATGAATCAAATCGTTAACCTCAAAGTTGATGGTACAAGTACTTTATTTCTATTTTGTTATCTACTATTTTTTTTAATTAGGCTATGAATGAAATTATTTTATATAAAATTAGAAACGGAAAGGAAATAGAATTAATTTTTTTTCTTTAAAAAACTGTTTACCAATTGATTTGGTATTATGAATGGGAAGATGGCCGTTGCTCTCAGCCTCAGAATTGATTCCGCCATTGCCTAATATTGCAAGCGTAGTGAACGGTACTCCGTTCACCGTCTTCCCCAACCCTAGCCTCCCCTCATTTTCACTACTGTTTTCTCAATGGCTTCTCTGGACAATCATTTTACCCATCAATATTATTGCAAATCCCTCGATATCGAAAAGAAACTTCCCGATGCATTGGAACCCCACCTAGGGTTTCAATCTTTTCCGGTAATCGTCTTTTCCGGCACCGGTAAATGGGGAGGGCGGTGGCTTATGTCCTTATATCCACCGCCTTCGCCGCCTTCTTCCTATTTTCTCCGTCCAATTTACAAGATTGGAAGCATCAAGAACTAAGTCGTCGCCTAGGTTTCAAATTCCGAACCCCTACTTTTGATCCTCTTTTCGCAGAAATGGAAAGATTAGCAGAAGAAAATGCGATTGGAGTGGAAAATCAAAATTCTGCGAAGCGAAATCAGGTTCGTGATGATTGCAAACATTATTACGATGAAGGGAGTTTGAACATTTCCTTGAGGCTGCTCGTGTTGTTTCCTTTGCTGGATCATTCGCCAAAAGATGGGGCTATCAGTTACGAGGAGTTGAGCGATTGGATTACTGGGCAAGCCATTGAAAGATTGAATTACAGAACGGGCAAACAATTGGCGTTCAATGACAAGAATGGAGATGGCGCTATTTCATTCCATGAATATCTGCCGCAGTTCACAGAGGAAGATATTGGTATGCCTTTTCGTTTAGAATGATATTGATTGTTCAAGAACTTCCCATTTACTGATTTAGAATGATAGATTAAAGCCAAAAATAATACTGTTTTTCGGTCCTTTTAAGTTTAGATTAGTCTGTTTCAAAATAGGTAAAAAGTATAACTTAAGAATTCAAAATATTAAAATTTTAAAACTTAGGGAAATAAATTAAAATTAAACTCAGAACCTATCAACTAACAAGTGTAATATTTTGAAATTTGGGATCAAATAGAAACCAGGGAAAATTGACAAAATGCGCTCTTTCAGTTTTAATTTCTGAAAATGGACCAATCTTTTATTTTTTCTTGGATCCCTTATTATGAAGATGATGTCAGCGTATAGGTAAAGTTTCTTTTATACCTTTTATCTTCCTCAATTTTTATCAACATTCTTCCAAATTTTCGCCAATATTTTAAATAAAAAATTAAATTGTTTCACCCAACTTTATTTTATCTACTTCTATCTTGCCTTCATCATTGGGCCGGGCCGATCCAAGCTTGACCCACGTTCAAGGGTTTAAGGTATTATTTAGGCTTGAATCGGACCGACGCAACTTTCAATTGTCAAGTCCATGACTCGACCCGTAGTCTTGGATTTTTGGATCAAAGTTTTAGTCGAAAATTTGGATCTATCTGTTGGATTAGTCATTTGAATATTAATTATTTAAAGATATATATAGATATATTTTAGATTTTCTTAAGGAAGTAATATTAAAATTTATTAATTTCGTATTTTATTTTATTTATTACTTTTTTAATAAAATTATTAATATTATATTGTTTTGTTTAGGGTTTAATTGTCTTAAAAAGTTTTATTAGTTTTTAAGATTTTAAAATTTTACTGTTAACTAAAAAGTATGATATATCTAAGTACATTTAAAAAAAAATTAAAAATTTAATTTTTTAATATATAAAATGTAATAGATGGAGAATTATACATATGCACACATATTTGAGTTGGTCTAATGACGGCCTGACGGACCGATCTCTCAAATAGGACGGCCCATAGGCCAGATCGATTCTTAAAATGGATTTGGACCGGCCTTTGGACTCTATCACAATAAAACGGAAATTTTTAAAACAAATTTCTGGTTGTGATATAAAAAATTGATATCGATGAAATAAAAGAAAATTTGGTAAGATTTTTTAAAAATAATTATTTCAATAAGAACTATTTGGTTTAATAAAAAAAAAATAAAAATATTGTAGAAACAATATAGTAAAGGAAAAGAAAGTCAGGAAATAAAAGCAGAAATCATGAATTCCTATCGAAATATGCATCCGGACCAAAATCTCAATCGAAATTCATCAATGTGGACCGAAATCTCGATCGGAATTCATGAATCTCGGCCAGATTATTTTTTTAATCTAGGTTTCTTTCTCTTTCTAATCTTTCTAAAAAAGACGTTCAATTGATTAAAAGTTAAAACCTTTTTTTCAACTCTCAACATTTAGATTTAAAAACTCAATTTTTACTAAAATTAATTGAATAGTTAAAAAAACTTAACCAAAAACTCAAATTCAATGGACGAAGAAAATTTTGAGTAGAGGTAAAGATGGAAATAGTAGAAATTTAAAGATTGGACCCTAACAGTGGCATTTGTGACATTTCCTCTACTATAGAGTTCCCAAAACAATTTTCTTAAAAATAGGTCCACTTTCAAAATTGAAAACTCAAATGGGCCATTTTTGTTAAATTTTCCTTGAAACTGAACCTAAAATCTGTCGGAACCAAAAAGGTAATTATTTCCTTAGATCATAACAGAGAAGCTAGATTAATAAATAAAGAAAAATACCATTCAACTTTGCCCCTTTATCAAAAATATTTATATTCTTTAAAAAATGGAAAGAATACAGTTGACTTTTCATTTTAGGCAACCACTCTTGTGTAAAAACAATTTTGTTTGGAAAATTAGCATGTGTGATAGTAACAAAAACACTATCTTAGATAAAGGACATATTTAGACATGTCCTTTCATCCAATATTCTAACGGTTTGTCAAATGGGAGTTTTGAAACATCAGGGTAACATTATAATTTTAAAAAGGATAGGGATATTTTTTTAAAGTAAGCGAAAAGAAAGTTGAAGGTATTTTTGGTTATTTATGCTATTATTTTCTTGGTAACCACACACATTGTGGGACTGAAATAAAATACCGTATGTAAATTATATGAAACAGCAAGAAATGAAACGGGGTATGGAGAAGCTGGATGGTGGAGAAAGCAATTCACGAATGCCGATGTTGACCAAAATAACTTACTAAATTTTGATGAACTGAAAGAGTAATGATCTTCCTCTTCCAAAAACAAAGGTGTACTTTACTATTTTTAACCTTTTATTTCTTGTATTTTCATTTGCAATCATTTTTGCCCTGTACCCCTGTAAATGTGTCTCAGACTCAGTTTTTTACGTTAATTATCCAATTAACAATTAAATAATATAAAATAAATTGATGTAGAAAACTGACATGATGTTACTGGTTACTAGTACTACCGACGTTACTAGTTACTAGTACTACTATACTGACTCTTATTTTATACTTAAACAAAGGTGTACTTTACTATACCTAATAAGGGGGTCTCTATAGATTGAACCCTTGACCTCTAAATGAGACTATGTCTTCTTTTTTACTGCATTTTAAGAAGCACGGACACTTTAGTTTGGTTAGCGTATCTACGCTGGACACTTAGACACTCTGACACTTGTTGGACACTTATCAGACTCTTGTTAGTGCAACAAATGTGTTAGATATGCATAGAACATTTGTTGAGTAGATTAAAAAAACACATATGTGACAATAATAACAACTTTCGAGTGTGAAATACATTAAGCATAAATTTTCTTTTGGTATAAAAATGATATATATTTTTTAAAATGTATATTTTACTAAACGTACCCTTATTGTATTGTGTCCTAGATTTTTAAAATATGGCGATCATGTCCTATCCTTGTCTTGTATGTATCTATGTTTCTTAGTCCATATTTTAGGTCAACTTTCAAGTTTCGGTTTATACTATTTCAAGTATAGTGTTGCAATTTTTGAAACAAAGAACATTTATTTTTCAAAAAATTTAGCATATATTGTTTAACTGGATAATTAACTGTAAAGACTAAAGCTGGATATGTTTATAAAAGTAGCTTGAGTCAAAATGAAAGGATGAAAATACAATGGATGAAAATGTTAAAGAGTGATAAAGTACGCAAAGGAGAAATGTTATTTTAATTTGAAACTTGTGTTTCCTGACAAAAAAAAATATGATATGAGATATTTGTATCCTGCAGTTTCCTGCACCCAGAAGATAGCAGCAATTACCGAATACAAAACTGGCTGTTGAGACAGAAAATGAAGTAACTTTTTTTCTCCATAGTTATTGTAGCCATAAACTTTTCTCGATCTTCATAGAAATGGAAAAACCAAACCATCATCTTCTGTTTAATTAATATGCAGTCGCATGGACCATGACAGTGATGGAAAGCTCAGTTTTGATGAATTTCTTCGCCAAGCATATGGTATATACAAGAGCTATATCGAATTCGAAATGCAAGGCGAAGACATACCAAGCGCTGAAGAGAAGTTTGATGAGCTTGATCTCGACGAGGACGAGTATGGCAATGCATTTGTTTGGTTTGATTAATGGCAGTGAGTCATTTTTCTTGTTAATATTTTTCATTTTTGTGCAGGGTATTGTCAGTGGAAGAATTAAGGCCATTGTTCCAGTATCTTCATCCTGGAGAAGTGTCTTATGCTCAACATTACACAAGTCATTTGATTAATAAGGTAATTAGTAGTTGATTTGAAGGGATTAAGAAAAATCAAACTTAAAGATGATTGAAGAAAAGAAGTGAATTGATGTGGTAATTAAAATGAACACTGCAGGCTGATGACAATAAAGATGGCTACTTGACACTTGATGAGATGCTTAATCATGACAATGTTTTCTACAGCACAGTATATGAAAATAACAATGGCGAAAGTGAAGACGATTATCATGATGAACTTTGATTTTATTTCTCCCTTTTTTGAAGCTTAGGTTTTAGATTCCATTTGGTGGGTTGCAGGGGAGGAATTGTGTTAGGCTGTTAGGCATTTACATTTTACTTGAAGAATATATTAAAAAAAAGATTAATTTTGGATTGGATTACAACTTTACTAACCCAGTCCTCTGGATTTTGATTCATTTTCAACCAGGAATTGTGATAGAGAGTTCCTGCCCCCATTTTACATTTTTTTTTTCAATTTCATTTATTGTAATTCTTTGTTCTTTATTGATTTTTTTTTTCGAATCCTTTATTTTGTTTATAATTCCTATTTTATCTTTTTATCTTTTTTTTTCCTCTGAAATCAAAACATCTTCTTGTTCGTATTATTTTAATAGCAAAATTTTAGTCCAACCCATATATTCTTTAACAATGGATTTTTTTTTTAATCTCTAACTTTTGCTATCTAATGAAACTTTTGGCCTGAGGATTGGTTGCAAATATAGCAAAATGTGCAGTCGAATCTAAAACAATTTATAAAAATAGTAAAATTTTAGTCCAACCCATATAAAAAATCCAAAAACCCCATTTTCCACAATTCCAAAATTAGCGGGAGGAAGAACCGCGCAGGGAAGAAGGTCGTGTGATATTTGGAAAAAATGCATGGATCGTGAGAACGTGGATCTTGGGATGTCGGATTAGATTGCACTAGTTTTCAAGTTGCTTGTGCGTGTGTGCTTTATTTTTTTGGGAAATCGTGGGAACGTAAACTTTTTAGACTTTTTTGTATGAATTGAAATTAAATGTTGCTATTTTTATACATTGTTCTGGCTATATTTATCATTATTTTGGTCATTTTCCTATATTGCAACCAGCCCTGAAATATATTTGTACTCCATAGTGTTGATTGTATTGTTTTATTTTTTTTTTATTTTATTAAGAAAATGACCAGTTTAACCTAAAACAATATGCTTCATATCAAAGATTAGTTGCTAGTATAATTTGGAAATCCCATTTACTTTTGAGCAAAATGTGATTTGTAGAGTGGAGAGTTTTACTGGGATTTTTGTTTTTGGACCATGTGTCTTTTACTTTGTCCGAAGACATTCTTTCTGATTTGTTCTTTCTTTCTTAATATATTTTATTAAAAAAAAAAATGTGAGTACTCCTCCGAATCAATTCGATAAAACTATTTTACTCGAACGAGATGGCTTTTTTAGCATTAGACCAACTCAACTCTACCTATCAAATCAATGTGGAATTATGTATAGTCAAACTCCAGTTTTGAGAATCCAAGAAACATCAAAATTTATTATACTAATTTGAATATAATCAAATTATTTCAAAAAATTTGATTTGTACATTATGCTAACTAGATTTATAGAGTTATAGCATTCAACTTGATATGTTGCAAAAGAAACTTCCCTATTGGTAGGGCTACTGGTTGAAAGTACATAAATAAACTCGATTGTCTTTAGTAATCACCTACTTTGAATCTCGACTATCAGATGTGCTATGAACACTCAAATAATCAAGTATTGTTCAACTTTTTAACCATGTTTGCAAATAAGGTTCGAAAAAAAAAAAAGGGTGTAACTGTAGGGTTTTATTGTTATTATTATTATTATTATTTTAAAATTCCTTGAGATAATTTTCTTCTGTTCCACTTCCAAATAGTCCTTGTATTTATGGAGTCCACATGCAGGTACTTGGTTTGTCATTTTCAGCCATTAATATAAAAGCTTGTAGTTGACTTCATATGTATCTGCTAAGATTGATGCTTTTCTTTTCTTTTCTTTTCTTTTTAAAAAAAATCATGTTTGAGTCTGATGAAAAGCAGACAGGCAGCACTTAACTCATGGATGCAACACATAATCATCCATTTCACTGTCTTCTCCAGTTCTTCCCTTTCCACTCACTGCAACTTTAAATATCATTACCTTTCTTTCTTAAATGAAGAAACAGAAAGATCATTCATGGCTTCCAAAACCTCTGCCTCTTTTTCTTATCCTCTTCTTTCCTCTGTTCTTTCTCTTCAGGTAACATCATTTTTGCAACTTCACAGAAATTTCTCCTTGCCATAGCTTAAGAGAAACATAACCTCTCTCTTTACCTTCCTTCCATTGTAGCAAATACGAGCTTGTTTTATTGCATTAGTAATTAAGCATTGCTGTTTTAAGATCAATCTGTTTACCCGTCTAGATAATATTTTTCCTCCTTCACTCATTATGAATTGTTCTTACCTGGACCTTGTTTTGTCCACTCTGAGTAATTTTCACTATCTGTAATGGTTATCTAGCAGTAATATTTTCTTTCATGAAGGATGGATTCAAAATGGAGACGAGGAAGCATTTGATGATTGACAGAGGCGATTATGATGATCCTGAAGCGAACCGTAAGCATGAGCCTTTGAAACCTGGCACTTGAAAGCCATCGGACTTTGAGATTCCTGTGTTTCCCTTAACCAAATAACGAGGAGGAAATGGTCAAATGGGTGCGCTTGTATTAAGGCCGTAGTAATCCAAGTGAGTTTTGTGGGATGAAACTGATAAGTTTGTGGTAGAAATACTAATATCAGAGGAATAAATGCAATCATATGAGAAAGGAATCAAATGTCTGTCTTCTGCACTAGACTTTTTAACCTAATATGGTCCTCATTTCAAACAATACATGATACTCCATGTGAAGAAACTAGAAAGAAAAGAGCTTCTGAACTTCCATTTATTTGAAATCCAACCCAGATCATGACTATATGAAGTGAAATAGCAACTAATATGTAGGCAGTATACCAGCTGTGTATAAGAGATTCAAACCAGATAATCGTGTGCTGTTTCATTTTCCTGTTACTATAGAATGGCTATTTCATTTTTCAATTGTTATATTGAAAACAAAACAACCACTGATGATCCACATGTTGCCATTAAGACCGAGCTGGTCATAATTTAAGCCATTCTGACCTAGCCTTCCCATCAAGACAACAAGACAAAGAAGTTAAACGTTCAAGCTTTTGATCTTGTATGGGAAGTGGTTGGATAGTCTGAAGACATCTGTTACTTCTGATGGAAGATGAAAACCAAAGAACGACGGTTTACGATTTATACCGAAAGGGAAAGAAGAATTTTGCAATTCTTGTGAAGGTATGTTAAAGTTTGACTAAACTAGCTAGGATGTGATACATTTTATGACTATTCAATTACACTTTACAGGTGAAAAGTATGGAAGAACTTGATTATACAACAGTGGGAGACAGCAACTTTAAAGAGAGAAACTAGAGGACGCCCACCAAATACCTAAAGAAACGAGTCCGATCGTAGCGAAAGCTTGAGCCAGTTCAAATATGACATTGTCTTGCTTAAGGGGCAAATTTTGCCAATCTGTCCGCCTGCATTGCCAGTTAGTTTAAATCATATTTGTATATTTAAGCAAATACCCACCCTAAATATCAGTTAGCTTCTCAGAAGAATGTTTATTCATTACATGCATTTGGAAACAAGCAAAGCTATTTTAACTTTATATTTTTAATGCCTAGTCCCTACCAATATAACTCAACACTCCTCTGTCCTCTTATGGAAAATATTATGTATATTTAAGCAGATACTCACCCTAAATCAGCCATGATAATGCTGATATTGTCTTGTGACCCTTTATCCTGCGCAATACAAAAACAATATTTTCTTTAATATAATTTCAAAATAAATCCTTCTAATTGAAAGCTTTAAAACAAATCAAGTTGTATGAGTTAAGTACCAAGGCTGCTTGGGCGAGGGCTTCACAAGCTAGCTGAAAATCAATGTTAACGAGAAGTTAGAAGATGAACCACAAGCAAACAGACGCGGTAATTGATAGATGGTACACTAAAAAAATAGTGTGCAAAAGAATACAGGTAACACGATGTACACCTGAACATCGCCATGCTGTCTAAGTTCATTCCGAACAAACATAACCGCATCAGAGCTGAAACAATACCCAAAATGGCAGTTATTAGTCTGTCTAGAGTGAAGTTGATGACAATCATAAATTAACTTCTGAACATAATGATTGAACCCCAGCAGACCTATTCATGTAATCCCATAGGCCATCCGATGCCATCAGTATAAACTCGACGTTTGATCCGAGCGTAACTTGGAAAATTTCTGGTGATGCAGTAACCAAATCTCCATTGAACTGCACACTGAAAAGTATTTACGGTCAAATTGCCTTGTAAAGTCAATTAGTAATCTGTAATTAGCAATCTGTAACAAATAAAACAAGCCAAACACTACACAATAAGCATCGAAAAATTAAATAAAGATGATAGAAGTGAGGAATCATAAAGCATACCTACCGAGAAATAAATTTTTCTGACCATCTCCCTTCTTCAACTCCTTTGTGTAGCATCCTTTCACACAGAATGAGCCATCAGGAGAGGCATATGATACTCAGTACAAGTATATTATTACTGGCTTAACAGAAAGAAATATCCTAGAGCTGGAGAATATTAGAAAAGAGTAAAAGGACCAAACTCGCTTTTCTTCGTCTTGAATCGTATGTCACCAAATGCACGCGATACAGAGATGTCCCCACAGATTCTCCCATTAACAATCTAAAGACACCAAAAGCTGTAATGAGCATCTAAATTTCAATGCTCCAAAGAGAAATTGACAGTCATCATTTCAACATGTCAGAATGACTGAGTAATGTAAGCATATGCAGCATTTTGTATTTCAAACAGGACAGTGAGCAACAATGAGCTTAAACATCTAATATATGAAAACTCAGATAAAACTAAATTCCAAAAAAGAAAGCATGAAGAGAAACTTGTTTAATAATATTAATTGCTTAAATTCCAAAAAAGAAAGCATGAAGAGAAACTTGTTTAATAATATTAATTGCTTTCTTTTTCTAATTCTTTTTCTCTTAAATATTATTCAGGCAAAGTTTCTAATGGAACTAGAGACTATGAGAGTAAAACGAAACATGCAGCCAATTTCAAGAGAAACACACACCCATCCACCTGCTTCTCTAATTCTTCTAATTTCTTGTAGCGAAGTGCTGTTATTTCCATAAGGCCGATGAGAACTAGTCAACACCTGTGCTCCTCCAGAACGAGATAATACCTGCCATCGACAAACCAACTATGAACTAAGAAGATCTTTGATGTCCGTGGATGTGTTTCTTGTTCTATTTTACAAGATACTTTTCTTCAAAAACATATTTACATTTTTTTTTAAAATGAAAAACAGGGCTTTCATGAGAAAAAATAAAAGAATATCACAGACATAGTAAAACTGCAAGCCCACAAGAAGGGAGCAACTAAACGAAGGCGCTTTGGTCAAGTAAATTGAGACCTAGCGAATAATTGGGAAAAAAAATCCCTTGGAAATGGAGGCCCAAAGGGAAACAGAGAATCTAACAAGGGACCAAATACCAAATACCGTAGGAAGGACACTATCCCCCTCCAAAGAATTTATTATTCAAAAACATATTTACTTATAGAGAAGAAACTTAAGTGAATGTCTTAAGCAAGTTGCTATCCTTCAAGCTTTCATTTTATTTCTTCATGCTTTCCGAACTAGAAAATTTAAAGATTCAGCGGTCGATGAAGATTCACGACAAATGACAATGCTTGAAATATAGACAGGTTTTATAAATGGCATGAAGATTCACGGGTCAATGCTTACAATACAAGAGTCACCAAGATGTGAAACGAACAGCACATCATTTCGAATGAATGCAACAGTTGCAGTGGAACCAGATTCATCTTCCTCCCCAGCTGCCTCAAGCCTTTAAAAAGTAGAGCAAAATTACGTCAAATAAAGAATTAGATTTGCATTGAGAGCATATAACCAAGCCAATACTGAAACTAAAACTGGATTTTTAACTTACAAAAGGAGTAATCTCTTATCAGTATCATCAAAAGCTTTCTCCAAAGCCGCTCTTATCACTTCAAAATCCCCTTCATTCAATAGCAGGCCACCTTGTAAAGCTGCTACGCAGTCCTTGTACAGCTCCTCCCTGTTGGCACATTATTTACACCAATACAATTGTCAAAGCCATTATTTATGAGAAAATCCCAAAATGAGAACACTGGTAACATCCATATTGTCGGAATGCCTTGAACTAGCTATTTGGCGTTTCGAATGATCAAGCATGGGGTTTAGAGGGGTGCGCTATATATAAACTCTCTAACCCTAAAAGTGTCTCTTAATATGTAATCAAATATTTCTGTCCAATAATACAATTATTCTTTCCCTCTACCACAGACATAGTTAATACCATTAGCGAATCACGAAAATCTCTGTGTCAATTTCTTTACTGTTTATGTTGTCTTTTTTCTTTGATGGTCAATTTCATAACACATATACATAAACCCATCTTAACACATTTTTTCAGAAATCGGTTTTGTGTCATGATGATGATTAACGATTATGACTTACTATTGCTGAACATCAAAATTATGGTTAAATCAAAGTATATCGTCTCAATTCTACTATTGATACATTAACAGGTCAAATTGAACTAAAAAAGAACCCTAAAGATTTCACCAGAAGTTGCCCTGTTATTGTCCCCACCTGAGGAACTTGACAGAGGAATAGCCACCATGGCCATCGAACACTGCAGCAAACAAGAAGCCATTAAAACCATCAGACCGCACAACAGCATCGTCTTCCATTTCTTCCCGCAAGCCTTGCAGAGTAGTGGAACCCCATCTGATTCCTGCAGCATCTGTTAAAGAAGATGGAGCATCAATAGCTATGGCAGAGCAGCATCTGGTTTTTCTCGTGAGAGTGAGCTGAGTTGTTTTGGTGGGTTTGGAGGCGGAGGCATGGTGGAGCTTGGTTAGGCGGAATCTATGCAATCGAGGACTCAGCAAAGCCATTTTGCTGAATCGGGAAATCAAAAACTCTTGAAGAAACTCGGAGACTGAGATACAGTAAAGGAAATTATGTTAAAGAAGAGAAAGATAAGAGAATGAAGGAAGGCCTCTAATTGGGTTAACGGATCAGATACTATATTTTAAGGTAGTTTGAATGTTGCCAGTGCCCACAGCATGGACAAGGGGATGAACGTACACCATACCATCACCAACTGGGGTCCGACATCAAAACCTTTTAGAAAATTGCCCGAGTAACACTCTTTTTTCAAAAATCGTTTTAATAATTTCTTTTGATCCTTCATAGACAAAATCGATCTCGAGATTCGAATAAAAATATAACTTCTTTACATCGACTTTTTTAATTTTCTCGATGAAATCTCAACGAAAGAAGATCAAATTCTATCGGGCATCCAAATCATCAATTTTTTTTTTTTTTTTTACTTCTAGAATCTAGTCTAGGAAGAAAATTGGGATCGTATGTAATTTTTCCTAAAATTTAACATATTTTTCCAAGCAAAATCTGCACATCTATCTCCTTGAGAGTCATTATCTTTTGTAGACCGCCTCACAATCGTTCGAGAAGGGAAACAACGAGAAATTTGTAAATCTATTTGGAAATTTCAATTCACACAACTGGAGAAACAAAAATTGGTTATATGATTTGAGAATTTGAAGAAGATTTGAAAAGATTACGTAAGAATTGAAAAAATTGCATCGAGAGATTATATTCAATCTCGGTCTTCGTCTTGGCCAAGATTCCACTAATAAAGAAAAAAAAATAAGTTTGGATGTACAATGAAAAAAAGTTAAATTTTTATTCGAATATCAAGGTCGATCTCGACCTAAAAAGATCGAAAAAAACTATTCTAATAAGTTCTCTAAAAGGTGCTAGCGGTATAAGATAATAACATTTTAGAATTATTTTTAACAAAATTTTCAAACATCTACCTCATCCACATCTCCAAGTTCTGATTTTTTAGTTTGACCATTGTTTTTTTCCTTATAAATTTGGTTAACGTTTTAAAATAACTTAGGATTAAATTACAAATTTAACTCTTAAACTTATTTTTAAAATGTCTAATAGATTGAGACCAATAAACTCACTTCAACAATACATTCTTCTTCCATTCCCCATTTAAAATTTCCTTTACATGATATTATATTTATCTTCATAGGCCCTTTTAATTGCTTTATATGATGGAAAACAAATGGAGTAGGTAAACGAAATTTTCTGATGGCTTCATAAGTTCGTTGATAAGAATCTTCCCTCCCTTTTCTGGGGATGTTTGATGAACAGAACAAAAAGAAAAGTAGCAGTCTTAAGAGGTATGAATTGTAAGAAAAAGTTGACCTTACATGCATTTTTACATCTAAAATTTCATTCCAACCTTCAAAATAGGGCTATCTATACGACGAACCCGGATTCTTAATCTAAAGAGAAACAGGCATTGGCGAAAAAACTGGAAAAACCAGATTAATACATTGACAGTCATTGTATAAGAAACTTGATTTTGTAATCAGCTTCTTCAAGTATATTCTTGTTTCAGAAAATGAGGTCCGGGTTTAAATGGGTCATCTTCTGCATAAGCATCTGGCCGATAAAACCCTGCATCGTTCACTCGGTTGCTAAGAACGTGAAGAATGGCTTTCTTGGAACCTCCATATTCATCACGATTGCTCTCAACATATTCCTTAGCCTCAGCTGCAACCTCATTTACAAAATCGAAGCGATTGTCCTCTGATAATAATAGTCTTTCAATGTCCATTGTTATGAGCTTCCCCTGTTCCTTTACCTTCCTTACCTGTTCTTCAAGGAATGGGATTCGATCCATTTTATAGATCGACATGTCATCCTTCTTCGTCTGAATAAGGAACAAAATTCGAAGTTTTAATGTCGACAACCACGAAATAACAGACTCTTTCAAAATAATGATACATGATTTTCATCAATTCTCGCCAAAGTCATCCCATAACAAAAAAAGATTTCAGGCTTCAATTTTATTGTCTATAATCCAAAACGATCTCAGAATTCTATTTGTTTTAAGAAACTCCCAATATTTACACCTTTCCATCCAAGGAATATCACATAGTTTGCATCCCAATAATAGCAAGCAGTAAAATTGCAAAAGTCTGGTCGAAGGAGATCAATCATTCAATGTATCCTTCATTCCACCTAATCTTACACTGTGTACAGTCCATGTCATTATTTTTCGGGAAATTTTCACATGTAAAAAAAATGTCAAACTATTTACAGAAATAGCAAAAAAAACACTAATAGACACTGATAAACATCTATCGACATCTATTAGTGATAGACTTGTATCAATTTCTATTATTATAGTATCAATGATAGACTTCTATCATTTTCTATCACTGATAGATATTGTTAAACTTCTATCCGCCTCTATCAAAAAAGATTAAATTTTGTTATTTTGGATAAATAGTTTCCCTTATTTTTCTATTTTTAAAAATCACCATTACTTTTCTTAGAAGTATCAGAGCCAATTTACCTGTCTCACCAAATTTCATCTAGACAACTGCCTGATCTACCATGTTACAAAAAAACTTGTAGGATTTGAATACCGCCATGAAGCCAGAACCCCACATACTATAGTGTTTTTAACTACCCATGGTGCTTGTGTCCTAATCATCATTAATCACCAAAGTTTGATGGACTGGAAAGAGGAATCATCTATGACACTTCCACATTTAGATAGTTATCAATAAAACACCATGCATTGGGCTGTATTAATCATAATAGAAGCTATAACAAGCATAACATCTTCAAAAAGTTGCCACAGAAATCACCAAATAACCCAAATTAACTTTTTCCAACACACATCTCTGTTGTAAACTGTTAGTTCAGATACAATGCTAATAGCAAAGAAACACTAACCACAAGGAGGCATGAACAAAATCTCTCTCTCTCTCTCTCTCTCTCTTAATAGAAGAAACCACATATTAAGGAAAAATAAACATAAAAAGAGAACCTAGAGGCCCTGCTAGAGGAATGTTGGCAAGTGTTACACACCCAATGTCGGTTAATCAAAGAAATGGTACGTTTTCATCAAAAGCAACAAGAGGCAGTAACATGCATTTACTCGCCAAAGCAAGCATATTTCAACTAGCATACGAAAATGTTAGCAACAAGTTCATGGTTAGAATCTACCTACCGCTATTATACTTTTTTTAAAAAAAAAAAAATGCATTTACTATCAAAAGCCACCGAGATGATGAGTAAAAGAGTCTACAAAAGAGAGAAATTCCAGCTCCCAGTGCTTCGGGCAGTTGCAATAAACGACATATCCCTACACAAACTATACTCCCTCCACAGTTTCACTTTCTTTGTTTCATTAAAGGAAATTTAGGTCGAAGTAACACATTGCAAGACTCGTTCAGTTTCAGAGAGACGTGAAATGGAGGACGAATGAAACAAAAGATAAAGGGTAAGGGAGAAATTAAGAGAAAGAACAGAACACGTTCACCATACCAATTTTCTTCGTCGCCACACTCGCCGGCCACTACCTTCACCATTTCTCTGTTTTCTAGCGACCACCTGAAAACGTAAACAAGAAAAACACGAAGATTGAGAGGCGAAGAGAATATAAGTAAGTTAATTGTGGAGAAAATCTGTGAAATGTTAACCTGAAACGGGGAACGAAAGTTAAAGGCAGGAGAAATTCGAGGCTTCACTTCAATCCTGTGCGGCAACAACTGAAAGAAAACCCCAACATAAGCAAAAAAAAAAAAAAAAAAAAAAAAAAGGATGAATTTTGGAAGAGAAGGTAAAGATCAAAAGAAGGATCAAACAGAATATCCATATTGAAGTTTCCGACATCATTGGGAGAAGAATCAAACGAAAAAGAGAGTGATTACAGGCGAAGCAAAGGAGAGTGTTGAGATTGGAGTACTCATCGCTGTCCTATCTTCATTTTCGAAATGATACTTTTACTTCCAGACGATAAACCCAAGCTCTCCCAAAACTTCCATTTGTTTGATAAATAACCCACCTTCTCGGAAAAGTTCTGAAAAATGACATCTTCTAAATTATCAGATATTTTTTCATCATCATCATCTAGTTAAACTACCACATTTTGGTCAATATTTGTTCAATTTTAGTCTGTATATTTTACATTATACAATTTTAGTTCGTGTGCTTTTAATAAATTTTAAATTTAGTTTTCAAAGATAATTCTAATCTAAATTGGTTAAATAATTTTTTATACAAAGAAATATAATAAATAAATATGTTATCCAAATTTATAATAAAAATACTAATAGATAATAAAAAAATTAAAACAACTAAATAATATTAGAAATTAAATTTAAGATTTATTAAAAGTATCACGTTAAAATTAGACAATTAAAAGTATTTTGAATTAAAATTAAACAAACTTGGTGTAGGAACCAAAATGTATTTCAACAGATTTGTTTATTATTTCTTGTAATGGATTGGGCAAATAATTGTACATAGGGCCCTCAAATGAAAATTAAGACGTTTTAAATCTTTCTTCTTCTTCGTTTTGTAACCTTCCCCCCCCCCCTTTTTTTTTCTTCTTCCCTTTTCTTTCTCTTTTTTTTCCGTTCCTTCTTCTGTTTCTTTTTTTTTTTTTCGTTTCTTCATCTATTTCTTTTTTTATTATTATGTATTTCTTCTTTCTTTTTTATTTTTTATACATTTCTTTGAGCATCCAACATCGAATAACAAGCATATAACATAGAATGTAGAGCATCGAGTAAACTTCTAAATCAAGCATAGAACATCAAGTAGCGAGTATAAACTTCTAAATCAAACATAGAATGTAGAACATAGAACATCAAGTAGCGAGTATATAGCATAGAACGTAGAGCAACGATCATCGAGGATTAGAGATTCGCAACGCATGGATAGTTCTCAAGGTCGATCAGTAAATTTACTAGATGTTGACTCGAACAGAAGACCAATTTTAATTCAATTTCAAACAAAGTGGTCATTTTTCATTCGAACCCTAAAAAGGAGTCATCCATACAAAAAGAACTCAGTTTGAGGTCTAACCTTTTGAGGGATATGATAATTCTATATTTAGTCCTTTGTGTAACAAAATTAAGCTCAATATTAGCAAAATTTCATGGATGAGACTTATAATTTTAGTAATAAAAAAGGACTGGAAGTTAGAAAGAAAATCCTTAATTCTAGTATAATTTTGCAACAAATTGGTTCAACCAATCCGAGAAACAGAGTGCTATCGCAAAAATGCAGAAAAGGAAGGTTTGGAGTTTCAATTCTACGTTAAATTTGGTCTTCTCTTTTTTGTAGTTGCTCAGGGAAAAAACAATAATTTTATTAATCAATCTACTTATCAAATCAAGGTATATTTTACTAATTATTAGTATGTTCTAAACCAAGTTTTATTTCTTCAGAAAGGGTACATAACCATCAATCAAGTTATCATTTAAAAAAGAAAACAAAAAGTCAAGACATTGCATAAAATCCGAATTCAAAATTTTAAATTGAAATACAATAGACAACAACCATGAAATGGTCTAAATTTGCACTTTACCTATGATTGACATAATTAAGCTTAACAAAAACTAACAGCTGCTTAAAATTAGATTTCAATAACTATTGAGATGAATGATACCGATATTGCTTCCTACAATACAAACATGAATATTTGTGGAACGGCAAAAGGAAGAAAAGAAGAAGTGAAGAATGAAAATTCTTATACATTTCAAATTTACATGGCAGTGGCTATAATCTTGCTCCGTCTTCCTCCATGGCTCTTCAAGAAAAACAGCTGAAAAGAGAGCAAGAGCCCCCTGAATACTACAGTTGATCCTGGTGGGGGCAATAACCTTTTATGGCCAACTAAAGTTTAGTGTAGAACCAAATGGCCACAACTTATGGTTATGGACCATCTTCTTGCACTGAAATATGTTAAACAAATAAATGAATGTAGAGGAAAAAGTCAGGGAAATGGTTATAAATAACCTCCAAAAGTTTTCATATTTCACAACTAGAACCTTTTTTTTTGGCAATTCATTAAAATAGTTTTTCTCCATCCTTCCAACCAAGATTGATCCTGAGAAAACCCAAAAGTATCGATAGTTTGGATTGTACGATAAAAAGAAGTCAAAATTTTATTCAAATCTCGGGGTTGATCTCGGTTCGGAAGGACCGAAAACAACTATTTCAACAAATTTTCCAAAAGAGACTAGTTGTGAAAGATGAAAAATATTTTAGGGTTATTTTTGACAATTTCCCAAAGGTTAGATACAATTATAAATGTAACACAAAATGGGTTAGTGAGAGACTTACAGCTCAAAATAAAGCCTTGCAACAAGCTCTGGGCTCTCTCAGCCTGCTCTGGTGTGCCTGATATTTGAATTATCTTCTGGGATACATCTGGTCTATCTTCTACCAACGTAACATTGGCTCCGGACAACTGTGAAAGCCAAAACCATCAGCCAATGAGGCATTTTCTTAATATATTACGCAAAGGGTTTGTCAAAATTTCACCAATACCACCTCACTGATCTGAGCGAGCTTGTTTTTTGATTTTGTTATAAGCTTGGGGACTGCTGGCTCTGGTATCACGACTTCGAGTGTACTCCGAGTGACAAGCGGCACAGGGATCCTAAGAGGTGAATGAACAGTCATTGATCTAACTTATAAAAGAAGCCGAACAAACTAAGACTTGAGAGAAGAGTGTAAAAGACAGGAAGGGTTAGACCACAGAATCATGTAGCTAATATATCGTGCCATTGATCCAAAAGAAATAGGGGAGGAGAGGGATCAGCATGGCAGAAAGATGAAGTTCTACCTATTTAACCCACTAGGCAAATCTTCACGTCGATCATTTTCATTCTGCGTACCAGTTTCATTGCTTGATCCTCCAGTTTCCTGCAAATGATATTTTGAATCATTTTGGTCCATAACCAAAGTCTCAGGAGAGGTGTGCACTAAAACGCAAGATAATTTACGGAAGTGCTCCAGGAATGTTAAAAAAGAAATATATACTCCTAAATGATAATGCAAAAGGAACATATAAGAAGATCCATAAACAAAACCATGTTCACCTAGGTTGGCCAGAACACTTTTTTTTTTCTGGTAAACACGTGCAAAGAAAGTAACCTGACTTTTTCATTCTCACAAGATTGGAACTTGAACCACCATAGGACTACTAAAAACAACAATTGGCAGATTGGATTTTATAAATTTGTTGGTGACCTATGCCTCAAGGGATTTAACATGAATGCTTAGGACCTCCTTTAAGTTTTTTACTACATGACCGTAAGAGAGCAATTTTATAAGGAGGCAGTTTCCAGAAGAACCTTACTCTGAAATAGTTTTGTATTCAAAGAAAGAAAGTGCCTCCACTCACAAAGGCTGAGAAGAGACTGTTTTGAAAAGAAAGAATCCCCTTGTCAAGAGAGAATAAGAAAAAAGATAAGAAAACAAGTAACCTTTAGAAGGTGTGCTGTTCCAAAAGGTTGCACGTTTTGGTAGGCTGTGCTTGAAGAATCATTTCCACTATGAACTTCACGAGCTACAGCATTATTATTTGAAGATGATTCCTCGAGTCCTAAACTGGCCTGAACTGAGACTGGAGGGCTTGCATCTTTTTGGAACGGCTCCTTATAAAGGTAATTCCGTAATCTTGATGTTAACTCAACAAGTGCATCTCGAGCTGCTTTTATGTCCCCTATGATCTACAAAAATTGCAGTTAGGGAATTAGGAATTCAGAATGCAAAATCATCAGCTCGAACCAGCCAGATATATGATGGTTCAGAGACAGCTAACTTTTAACGTTCAGGGCCATGTTCTGTAGCTAATTTAGGAAGAATTTAATATAAAAAGTAAAAGAAAATAAAATAAGTTACATTAAGCATCTTTAATAAATTATCAATTTGTTCAATGACAAACCTGTACAAGCTCATCTGCCCCTGATACGAACATGGGAAGGTCTTCTCTTGGCACAATATGTACATTTGCACCAGTTAGTCTCTTCATCTCTAACAATGATCCATCTCTTCCCTCTAAACATCCAATATCACTTGATGGTACAAGTAACCTAGTAGTTACAATGTTATCCTTATCAGGAACAAGATCAACAATGCGAGTTTGGATGTGTAACAAAGCTTCCTGTGCTGGAAAAAGCTCATCATCTGGACCCTAAGAACTCAAATTTTCAAAACAGAAAGTTAAACAAGGAAAAGATGAATATATAAATGGAAATCATAACTTTTAAAGTCAGTTCAATGGTTGTTTATATAACTCCTAATATATCTTCTGCTAGGGGAGCCATACTCAAGTGATTTGACCCTTGGGAACAGTAAATCATGATGTATAATACTAATAAGGAAAAAGAAAGTTGAAGTACCTCATCTGAGGAAATGATAAGAATCCGTTCGTTCGAACCAGTCACAGGGTCAGAAACCTTGATATCCACACCAACATCATTCCGAAGTAATTCTATGATTCCATTAGACTCTCCGATTACACTATCTACCTTATCAATTGGGCATAATATTCTAAATACAAGGTCCTCACCATAAAAGGGCATCATATTGTCATTTACAGGAACAGCCCCAGGCTCCACCAAAAAATTAGATTGACGGTTGGAATAGTCATTGCCTCTTGTATTAGAAGCAGACATGCGTGGTCTAAATGGCCGTCCATCCATTGGTAATCGCCGTGCATTATGTGGAACATAATCGTCATCAGGAGGGAAAATACGTTCCGGTGAATGTAGACGCCCATGGAAATGACTACGGTCACGATGCTGACTCTCTCTCAAGCGTGATGAAACAATAGCTATAGCTTTCTTTACAGCATTTGTATCTCCAACAATCTACAGAGGGTTATAAACCCCAAAGGGAAAGTAATTAATATATATGATGTTCATAATTCAACGAAAGGAATAATGAAGTCATGAGAACTTAGAACAAAAGGAAACATAAATTTTTCCTGTCCCCATATCGTTTTCCTTAATTCATTTTGCATCAAGTCAGTGATCGTGTTTAAGTTATCTATACCCTGGTTAGTTAGCTATCATAGATGGATGAGGGGTCAAACTTGGCACCAAGAACTGGAATTCCGATTCAAATCTAATAGAACACAAACCTTACATAAGTTATTTCAATACAGCTTTTAAACCTTCAATCTGTGAAATACTAGAATTTAAAGCAACCTGCTAAAAAAGACCACATTATAAGCAAAGATACAAAAAACGAAAGACTACCATCTCTTGTATCTTCATTGAATATTTAACAAGTCCAAATGATATTAAGGGCAAGGTAAAACTGTAGACCGGTGCCCTGGCAAATAAACAGAAACTAGAAATGAAAAGAACAGACTTCCTGGACATTGTATATAGCATTGGAACTCAATAAGTTAATTCAACAATAGGAATCAGCAGATGAAAAGACCAAACAATTAAATATGCAAGAAGATGAGACGCCCAAAGAAAAAGTGTCTGGCAATTTGACTAGCTTATCTAAACAAATTTGAAAACACACATGATTTCAGCTCGAACTCTATTAGGTTCTTAAATAGCTAGTGAAGCAAATACAGAGCAGTAGCAGATTCAAAGAGCCCATCACTTCATTATTAAACTGCTCATAGATACCATTTTGAGTAGTCATATTAAACGTTCTAACATGTTCTAACTTCTAAGCACCCACAATTAGCAACTTCGGTTAAGCATGCAAAAAGTAAATTAGCGTCCTTTGAACCTGACCCGGAATGAGTAGAATCACCGGGACTGAGGAAGAGGTAGAGGAGTCAGCTTGAATCAAAAGGAATTCCAAGCTCAATAATTTTAAAATTATCATAGCAACAAGAAAGCGGGTACTCTTTCAAGATACTGAAGTGTTCAGAAACTAAACCTGAACAATCTCCTCCGACATTGAAATGCAACGAGGCAAATTGTGATCTCTAGGTAGAATCCTTATCTGGGTCTTAGTTTCCATCCTCATTTGCTCGATTATCTTTCCTCCCTTCCCAAGTAAACAACCAACATGCATTTTAGACACAACAAGCCTTGTCGCCACACGGCCAACGCCACCACCAGCTCCTCCTCTAACGCCACCGTAATCATCCTCCTCATCCTCAGGACCATACCCCATTCCATTAAACCCAGGACTCATTTCACTCTCGAGAATCCTTTCATGAATCAAGAAAAGTGCTTCTTGAGCCGGAGAGAACGACGGCATCCGACCTTCCGGGTCCCGCCGCCGAGTGTCCGATATCTCAATTATTCTCTCCTCATCACCGGGAACAAGCTCATGCACATTGATCCACGCGCCGGTATGCTGCCTTATAGACTTAATGATACTACCAGATTTGCCGATAACTCCCCCGGCCTTAGCATCATGACAGAGTATCCTGTAAGTGGTGGTGACCATAAGAGATTGGTCTTGAGGTTTAGATGGTCGAACAGCATTCCCCCGGTGACGATAGTTATTATTGGGGTAGTGATTGTTGTTGTAACGAGGTCTGGTTCTACCCATCGACTCCGAATCATAGTCTTGGTGATCATAGTAATAGTTTCTCTTAGATCTAGACTTCTCCATATCACAAAATGTTAGGGTTTTGGATTGACAAAAAAAAATGCTTAGTTCTTTTCAATGCCAAGCAATTCCGGCCATAGAACAAATTCGATGTCAGTGGCTTTGATTTGTCCAGTTTGTATTCAATTTGGTGGAGTAAAAGGGTTTCAATATCTCTAAGTCGTAAGTAGGTTAGGTTCCTGTGTTCTAACCAAAAAAATAAAATTAAAATGACCTCAGAACTCACTCCGTTCCTTCAATTCCGTGTTTCTGCTTGTTTCCAAATGAAAGTCCGATAAGACTGTTGAAATTACAAACCCTAGAAGAAGAAGAAGAGGAAGACAAGGAAGAGAAGGAAGAAGAAGAAGAAGAAGAAGAAGGGAAGTTATGATGCAAATAGGAATCCATCGGCTTCACCACTTCCTTCCACAGTTTACTTGCTTTACTTCTCTTTTGTCTGTGATGTAATACTCCACTGCTCCTAAACGGCGCCGTTTGTGTCAACCTTTTTTTTCCCCCTCGTCCTTTTTCTTTTAATCTTACCGTTCCGTTAAATCAAACTTAATTTTACCGTTCCATTAAATCAAACTTAATCTTACCGTTCCGTTAAATCAAACTACTTTTTGGTTTTTAGTAAAATTTACGAGTTTTTTCATTCTTTTCGGATAATCCTTTCATAAATATTTTTATGATTAATGACCCACCTCACAAACATATAAAAATTAACTTTCCATTTATATCATAGTATAATACATTTTATAACATAATGAGTCACAGATGGTCATTTCAATCATAGTCTAATATAATAATTATCTTTATCATATTCTTCACTTTTTCTTACTTAATATTCATGGCTACGATAAAAATGGTAATTCCTAATGTGATACATTATATATGTAGTAGTGCATATTGACGTAAGTTGAAAGTTAAATTTCATAAATTTGTGAAAGCAAATTATCAATTATAGAGGCTCTTATGAAAGGATCATCTGTATAAAAAACTCAATTTACTTTTCTTTTTTGTTTCAATCCATGAATTTTAAATAATATATGCGTTTGATCTATGAATTTTTAATTTGAAAAAAGAATATGTACTTTTAGTTCCACGTTTTTTAGAATAGGTGCATTTGATTTCTAAGTTTTCAAAATATTTTTTTTAGTATGTAGTTTTCAAATATTGAAAAATAAACCAAAATATTTAGAAATAATAGCAAAATATCACACTATATCTGTGATAGACCGCGATAGATAGCAATAGACTACTATCTGTGTCTATCATGCATAAACACAGATAGTAGTTTATCGCGATTTATTACAATGTGATATTTTGTTATTATTTATAAATATTTTTAACAGTTTTTTCATTTAAAATAACTTTCTATTTTTTAGTCCATGAGTTTCTAAAAATAGGTTTAAAAAGATCACTACGTTAAATTTTTATTATTTTAAATCAGAAAATAAGTATTAGAAAATTTTACCTATTCTCTAAAATTATTTTTTAAAAAAATATTTAAGTGATCTTTTAAACTCATTCTTAAAAATTTTAGGAACTAAATAGTTATATTTCTAAAATTTATAGACCAAATAATTAATTAAAAAATTCAAAGATGGAAAATGTACATTTTAAAAATTAAGCGATCAAACTACCTATCCTTCAAAACTAGAGGGCTTAAAAAGGGGTTGTCCCTAATTTTTACTTTTGTTTGGTTGCAATTTTCGAAGGACCATAATTATTGCTTATTAAACTAACTTTTGTTACTAAATCATAATATTCCTTTAATCATTTAATATGAATTAAAATTCGGAATAACTTTGAATTTTCATTCCAAAAGGAAATCATTCGTACGTTGTATTTCGAACAAGAAAGTATAAGATTATTGTTTTCTAAAAAAAAAGTATTAAGGATATTATGTATTTTCTCCTTCCCTAGCTCACTTTAGCCATTTTCAAATGTGTCATCAATTTATGCTTCCAATTTATACATTTCTTTATTGAAAAAATATATCTAAGAAAAGAATAATTCATCTATCGTTTCTTGTACGTTGTTATTAGTTTTTATGTATTGACTAGGTTTATAATAATTGAAGTTATTAGCCATTTCAACTCAATAGTAATTTTTTTTATTTATTATTTTTTTTTTTTACATTTATAAAGGGGCAAATGTGTATATATATATATATATATATATATGATAATCTCACACAGAATATAGTCCAACCTAAAAATATTTTTAAATATGATAAAATTTTAACTTTTATCATACCTATTGATATATCTGTTGATATTCGACAGACTTATATATAACTGAAATCTATCAATGATAAACATAAAGTTATACTAGTGATAGACCATAAGCGGTTCAATTCGGCTCAGTTTTTATAGAAAATCAAAACCAAATCAATTGTTCAACTAAGGAAATATAGAAAATTGTGAATTAAACGGTCTAACGAGAAACTGCACCACCCTTAATCCCAAACCCACAACCTTAAGGTTTTAGGTGCACCTCCTAACCGATATAACCAAATGACCTTTTCGACATAAATGTCAATACTTATTATATATATTCTATCGGTCAATTAGGATTTTCATTTTCATTTTTTTTTTTTTTTTGCTTAACTCAAATCCGACCAAATATTTTTTATTTTATATATTTTCAACTCGAAATTGTCAAATCGATGACCTGTTTCATTTGATTTAAGCGGTTTTTTGATTTTTTTCTTGCAAACCTAGTAGAAATGTTCTACCAATGAAAGACATAAAAATAGTTTGTCAATAATAGTGATCTATTAGTGATAAACTTTAAAATGGTTTATTAATGATATGTTGTTAAAAAAGTCTATTAGTAATGGGAATCTTTCGTGATAGATTATTAAATAGTACATCCCAATAGACTTATTTTTTTAAAAAAAAAAAAACATATTTGTAATTTTTTTATTTACACGATATATTTACAAAAATGACAACCAATTTTGTCGTCCCTTACAATTGCCCATTATAAATAATCTTCTATAAATAGTTTTTTTTCTAAAAAAAAAAAAAGTAAAGAAATAATCTCACACAAGTCTGACTCTATTACTTGGCATGTATGAGAGTAAATGAGTCTATTACTTGGCATGTATGGGAGTAACTGTTAAAAAAATATATAATATATTTTTAATCACTTAAAATTAATTTTAAAATTATTCTAATGTTTAATTTTACACGTTTGAATGCGGGTTTCATAACAAAAAAATTGATTTTGAATGATTAAAAGTATTTTTGAATGATTTTGAAAATGTCAACTTTATTTTAATCATTTTAAAATTACTTCTAAACATGTCGAATAATAAATTGCGGGGTAATAAAGTAGGATGATGAACCCATCATGATTTAGAGCTATCTTATAAATAAGCATATTTTTGTATATTATTAATGGCAATAAACATGTTTTATGATTATTAAGTGTAATTAACTACAACATAAAATTAAGGATCTCTCATCTAACACAATCATGAATTGACGATAAAGATTAAATTTAGTACTATTTTCGTGACGATGTTAGTCATACTTTTCGACCATTCAAAATTTGATTAACTCTTAAAAAGTAATTAAAAAAAGACAAATGAAACAATTCTTTAATAAAACAACAACTAAAGTATTGGATAAATCCATTTAACACCTAATCTTTTAGGCCAAGCTATATATAACACCTCATCTTCTAGGCCAAGCTATATATACATATATTAATTTTAACATGTGTGTTCCGTTTCATTTTATTTTATCAAGTCAATACTATTTAATTTTACATTTGCAATAATATAAATTATTACAAAATAGTATTTGACTTCTATAATTCAATAAGCATCGAGGTGCAAGTGTTCACGAGATTTCAAGATAAATTTATTTCGTAGAACTTGAAATTTGTATTTGTATTACTTTTGTGAAAAGTGAGTACAATCTCAAATACATAATATTTTGATGCTTTCAAAATAAGCTAGTCTTTAAGCTGGTTGATCTTCTTGAATGGTTGGCCTTTGGGCTCATTGATCTTCTTGGATGATCGGCCTTTGGACTTGTTGATCTTCTTGGATGATCAGTCTTTGAGCTTGATGATCTTCTTAGACGATTGGCCTTTGGGCTTCTTGATCTTCTTGGACAATCGACCTTTGGGTTTGTTGATCTTCTTAGATGATCGGCCTTTGGGCTTGTTGATCTTCTTAGATGATCGACATTTGGGCTTGATGATCTTCTTGGACGATTGGTCTTTGGGCTTGTTGATCTTTTTGGAGGATTAGTGTTCGCACAAGACTTTCGGAGAAACTTGTTTCATGGAATTGAACTTGAGTTGGTATTAATGTTGATGTTGATTTGATGCTATGTGGTTCGATCTTTAGTACTTGATCCTCTGATTATCTCTCAGTCGAATGCGTACGCTTAATTTGAGGAAGTGAAACACGTGATGATCTTGGAATTGAAGTCTTGGAAGAATGTTTGTATCTCCGAAGGACTTCAGTCTTCAAGTGTGGTCAGAGCTTCTCTATTTATAGAGTAAACATGTGGGTTTGGACTTGGCCTTTGGGTTTGTGGAGATTGAATCTTCAGCTTGTAGGTTATGAAGATACGGTTAGTTTGTTGAAATCTTCTAATCTTCAAAGCTTCAAATAGTTCATATCTCCAGTTCTTCAAATTTTGAGAACTTCAGTCTTCGAAGCTTGAGAAGCTTCGGTTTTCAGCACTTGAGAGCTTGAGTTTTGGATCTTGAGAGCTTAAATCTTCAAAGTTTTAATATGTCTTCTGATCTTCAGAGCTTTAGGAGGAGTTATGTTCTTCAAATCCTTGGAGCTTCAGATTTCAATTCTTCTAACCTCCCACAAATGAAGAGATAAGGTCTCCATTTATAGAGGTTTCTCATGGGCTTGGGTTTAATCTTTAATTTGACCTAAAATTTCACCATGGGCTTGTATTGGGTTGGGCCTGAGGGACTTTAATTACTCGGTCCGATCCAACTTATAAATTTTCCAATAGGCTCAGACTTTTGTCGATGATGTGGCAACTCGTGAGTCGTTGAAATTTCTCATTTGACATGTATACATTCCAATCATAAATTTAATGTTAATATGGTTGGCAAAGTACTCAAGCATTTATATTTTGCATTTATCTAAACAAAGAAAAAGGAAGGAATAAGAATAAGAAAAAAAAAAATGTACCCAAGTAAAAAGCTTAATAAGCAATGATACACTCAATTCAAAAACATTTTTAGAAATGAGCACCAAATGAGATATATTGACAAATACAAAATTTTCTTTTCTAAAAAAACAATTAGATGAACTTTTTATTATATAGTTTTATGAGTGGAGAAATGTTACCAAAACTCTTGTAATTGTTAACATTTCATAATATAAGTTAGGAAAAATATCTTTTTAGTCCTTAAGTTTTTAAAAATTTGTATGATTAGTCTCTAGAATTTGAATTTAGCCAATTTAGTCATTCAATTTTGAAAAATAGGTTTAAAAGGTCATTATTATAATAATTAAGTATAATATTATTGTTAAAACATTTAGAAGTTAGAAAAAAATTGAAAAAAAAATAAAAGTCTTTCTCTCGCCTCTCTCTCTCCTCGATCCCCTCCCTCAACCTCCACCACCAACATTCCCCACCAATGTTTAAAAGGGGAAAAAAAACCCTATTTGGTTAAGTTAAGAAAAAATTAAAAGTTAACATGTAAGATGAAGAATATATGGATGGGTGGAAGAGCGGGAGAGAAAAATGTGGTGAGAGAGGGTAAAATTGTAGAGATAGGTTGGGAGAGAGAAAATTGTGGAATTACGTTGAATGGGTGGAGAATAAGAAATATTAGAACAATAGAGATAAATAATTAAATGAAAAAAAAAATCATTTAAAAAAGTTGAGTAGGTATTAAACATTATAGTTATTCATATATTAAAAATTTATTATAATTATATTCAACTTCTTAATCCAACGTTTTATATATTCATCTTCTTACTTATAAAACATAGTCTTCTCCTATATTAATGTAAGATTTATGGAGGACACTGAATAAAATTATTCAATTTGAAAAGTTATAACTTCTTTGTATTATTTCTTATTCCAATGATATCGTTCTTTTTTTAATATTATTTTATTATTACAGTTGTATTACATTTATGCAATTACTAATTTCTTAAACAACAAATATAAGAATGCATATCATAAATATATATATATATATATGGATACAAAGTATATTTTAATTAAATATATAAAATAAATTATATGAAAAATTACAAACCAATAATTATTTTTAAAAAATACAATGAATCCCTTGAACATTTGTTATTGTTGTGGTTGAAGAAGTATTGAGGCACATTGTTGGTGGTTCCAATTTTCGTATCCCTATTTAAAAATGAAATAAGAAAAAACATACACAAACATTATCTATAAGACAAACATATATAGGTAGAACGACAAAGAGAAAGGAAAATAACGAAATTACTATAAATGCTTGAGGGGTTTGAATATTGCATTTCTCTTTCCTACGTCTCTACTAAATGAAAAAAAAAGAAGAGAAAAAAAAATATGCAAAACATATACCCTATAAAAAAAAAAGTTAGATGCAATAAATGAAATATTAGAAGAAAGTGATGTGTTTTATCATCTTCCAACCTTTTGTTGGGACCTTGTGAACATGAATGAAAGGGGTGAATGATGTACGAATCAAAAGATAGGAGAGAAATTTGAATGGTTGAGAGAGATAATAGATAGAAGATGGAAGATTAAGAGAGAGAAATGTGAATGGATGGGTGAGAGAAAGAAAGAAAAGTAATGGAAAGAATTAATTATGAAGAAGGAAGGTTGAGTGAGAGAAGCAATTTGAAAATTAATTTAGAGAGTTGGACTTAGGAAGGGTAGATGGGTGGGCATTTCAAGATAAAGAGAGAGGGGGAAAGGCATTGGAAAAGAGAGAAGAATTACTTTTTAAGGTCAATTTAGGTATTATAAAAATATACAAAGGTAAAATGGTTTTAAAAAGTTTCTTTCCACATTCGTACTTTTATATTTATATTTATATATATATATATATATATATATATATATATATATATATATATTATATAAATATATAACAAGTTAATATCAGTTAAACTAGAAAGAAGGAAATTATTGTCATGGATACTATCGATCTCAATGTTTTTTCATTTTTCTTTCATTTATATATCTTTAAATCGTTTATTACGTAATTATTTATGGAAGAGTAGTGCGGTGAGGTCGGTGGTGGTGCGACGGGTGACGTGGGATGGGTGTGCTTACCGTTAGGCAGAGAGGGATTGGGTGTGTGAAGCATGTGGCATCTTGGAACCAGGCTGCTATTATGAAGCTGCTCTGGCTCTCTTAATTAAATCATGTTTATTATGGTGGCGCGTGGGTGGAGGCTTATGTTTTGCGTGGGTGGTCTTTGTGGGTTATTCGAGTGTGATGTTGGGAAGTCTTTGGTGCTTGAGGGCTATCTTGCGAAATAGAGATAGATCCAAGCATTTGGTTCGTTTGATGGTTGGTGATGGTTGTCTTGTTTTTATTTGGTGGGATCCTCGGTTGTCGGGGGGTGCAATTTTGGATTCATATGGGTCTACAGTGGTTTATGATGCAGGGAGTAGTTTGGAGGCGCGGTTGTCAATTTCATGGATGGTGAGGGAGGTTGAGTTGACCTATAGTGTCTTGGGAGCTTATTGAGAATTTTGGGTCTTATTCAGGCAGTGGGGGCCTAGGGTGAGGGGGAATATTATTGTGTTAGGTGCGGATGCGAGTGGTCGGTTTTCTATCGCTAGTGCGTTGCGAGAGTTTGCGTCCTCGTCGTCCTAGGGTATCTTGGGCTGGTATTTTATGGGCAGGGGGTGGTATTCCGTATCACTCATTCTGTGCGTGGTTAGCTGTAAGGGACAGGTTGGGTACGCGTGATTGGTTGAAGAGTTGGGGTGTATTGTCAGAGGGGGGTGCCTTTTGTGTGGGGAGGTATGAAGTCGCGAGATCATTTATTTTTTGAGTGTGGGTTTAGGAGAGAGGTGTGGTCTGGTGTGTTGCATCATTTGGGCTCGTCGTATTGAGCGGCGAGTTGGGATGTGGAGTTGAGTTGGTTATGTCGAATGAGGTCGGGTAAAGGGGTGCATAGTAAGTTATTCTGTGTTTTTTGGTGTATTTTCATATATTATATCTGGCAAGAACGTAATCGGCAATTGCATGGAAGTAAACCGAGGTCGGTGTCAGCTATGGTTCACCTTATGGTCTCTACGGTTCGTGCTCGTGCTTCTTCCTGGCGGGTTGATCTTCTTGGACTTATATAGTGTGTTTACGGATGTTTTTCTTGTTGTACTTCCCGTTGTTCTTTGTTTTGCTGTTGTCCCTTATTTGTGGGATTTTTGTTTTTTTTCTCTGGCTTTCTCTCTAGTGGTCTGCGAGTTTGTTTTTTGTGTTGGTTTTGTTCCGATCTTATCTTGTAGGCTTTGTTTTAGGTTTTGTTACCCTGTCTTTGGTTGTGCTTAATGTTTTGATGCCTTGATCCCGGGCTGTGGGATCCCCTTGTTGTTGTATAATAATATCATCTATTCTAAAAAAAAATTATTATCATGGAGAAATAAATGGTGTGAATTAAATTATCTAGTTGAAAAACATCTCGTCTCCATTAATTGACTTGAATAAGATTCTACAAGCCAAACATAGCAATATATAGATAGATAGATACTAGTTAAAAAGCACGTGGCTAAACTTTTTTAGAACATGAATTTTGAAGGTGAAATTTGAATACTAAATAAAATATTTTTCATTTATTTTAAATCGTAGATATTTAACATTATTTTACAAAATAATGAAACAAATAATAGATGGGATTGTATATTTTTTTTATAAATTAATTTACCACTTATATGAAAAGCGACAAAAAATGAGCATCATTCAACCGTCTTAAACTTTTTATTATCCATCTCAAGGTTAGAGGATCCATTCTCACACCTGACAAATGGTTAAAAAAAATCACAAATGGTTAAAAATTGAATATGAAATGCTTTGGACGTAGTTGAAAATCTCTATAACACAAATTGTATAGTTAAATATAGATTTGAACGAGTACAAGTTTTATTAAATTTAAATCGTAAATATTTGATATTAAATTTTAAAGGAAAGAGAGATCGAAATGAAAATAAAAATAAAAAGATAAGAAGAATTAAATGAAAATACATATATGTGGGATGATTAAACTAAATATTACATATCAACTTGTATAAATAAAAGTAACCTAATAAGATATTTATCTCATGAGTAATTGTCGTGCTTCTTCCAATGAATTGGATTATGAGGGAGAAAAAGGAAAAAAAAACAATAAGTATTTTATATAAGAATTATAGATGTTGACATTTTTTAAGGAATTAATGAAGTATTAAATAAATCAAACATTTATAAAAAAAAAAAAAAGAATAAAAGAAGAATAAATATAATAAAATAAAATAATGAAAAAAGAGGAAAAATGATAGTTTATTGGGATTTTTAAATTTAGAATGAGATTAAAATTAAAAAGAAAAAAAGAAAAGAAAAGAAAAAGATTAAACTATTTTTTAACAAGATTTCCCTAAAATCTTCAACTCCTCTCTCAATATCTCCCTAACCTCTAAAAAAAAATCTTTTACATAAACATCTTCCAACAAAACAAAACATAAAAATGCAATTGAACTATAAAGTCAAAATCGATGTTGCTCTCAATTTTCAATTATCATTTCAAATAAAATTTATCACAAAAATTTGCACCAATCACAGGCCGATTGATTAATTCTCTTTCTCTTAAGTATTTATAATTATGTTATCCTTCTCTGTGTCATTATTTATTTATCTTAATAGTGTTAATTAAAGTGGGAATAGGAAAAATAATGGTCGGGAAGGAACACATGACTCATGAGACAATTAAAAAAAATAAAATATAAAACCAAATAAAAAGATAACAAGTGGTTAAAAAACGAATATGAAATATCTTGGACGTAGTTGAAAAATATAAATTTTGAATGAATATATATTTCTCTAAATTTAAATCGTAAATGTTTAACCTTAAATTTTGAAGAGAAGAGATGGAAATGAAAGTAAAAATAAAATGACAGATGAATTGAATGAAAATATTTATATATGATTTAATTAAACTAAAAGTTATATATTAACTTGTAAAAATAAAAGTAATATAATAAGATATTTTACATTCGTGATAAGTATATATAAGAATTATAGAGGTTGACATTTTTATAAAAGTATTAAATAAATTATACATTTATCAAAAGATTATAATAAAATGAGATTATGAAAAAAAAAAGGGGGAAATAATAGCTGGTTGTAATTTTGTAATTTTCAAATTAAGAATGAAATTCAAATTTAAAAAGATTAAGCCATTTGAGAACATATTCCAACAAAACAAAATAAACATATAAACACGATTGAATTTTAAAATCATCACCAAGTCAAATCGATTTTGCTCTCAAATTTTGTTCATCATTTCAAGTAAAATTTGCTATAAAACTTTGAACCAATTACAAGTCAGTTTGATATTAATTTAGAATGATATTATCAATTTATTAATTTTTTTCGGTAGATCACACCTACACAATAGCATGTAAGCAAATATGAAGGTAAAATAGATATTACTAAAAAAACAATTCAAAATGTTTTTTAAATCCATTCTCTCTAAAAAAAACAATTCAAAGGGTTTTTTAAATCCATTCTCTCTAAAAACACAATTAAAGGATTTTTAAATTGATTATAAAATTTCTAGTAACTATTAGCCACGTAGTTAAAACTTAATTAGGACAAATGTAATAAATAAATAAAAAAGGAGGGGAAAGAGAATAAAGTCAAGTTATAGTAACTTAGTTCATAGGATTATAAACTCCAACTAGAATTAATAATCAAATGCCCAACAAAGAATGCACATTTTTTAATCTAACCACGAAGTAAAATCACTTGATCAATAGTTTAAAACCCTCCAAGATCCCAAGTTCAAGCTTTCAGGTGACAGAAGTTAATAATTAATATACTTTGTTGGCCTTGGAATGGGCGAAATCTTTAAAAAAAAAAAAGAAAAAGTGTCAGCTTACCAAGTACGAGTATTAGGGATTCAACACAAGTATGAAGAGTAAAAATAGTGCAGTTTAAACACAAGTATGAGGTATGCATGAGAGCAAAAAACTTCTTAAACATTTATGCACACAGAGGAGAGAAAATTAATTCAAGAACGCACAAAATCTCACGTTGATTCATCTGTCTCAGAGTGTGAATTCATTATAAAGTTAAGCATAGAGCTTAAATTCAATCATTGAAGAATCAACAAACAGTCAACTTGATAACTAAAGGCCTAGCGATCTAAAGAAACCCATACCAGAGGCACCATATAAAGCGAGAGCAAGTGTTTCCCACTTTTATTTACTACGGACTTTCACTTTGAGGGTCCAGTAGATCTTTCCTTCAGGCAAGGGGATCGACTTTGGAAATCGGAGTGGTATTTCATATTCACCACATGTGGACAGGGGGGATGGTAAATTCAGATTCTCGGGCGCAATTTGAACAGAAAATTGTCGTGCCACCTGAACCAGAAAAGAAAAAAGAAATGCTTAGATCCACATTAGGAAAGAAAAAAGAGGTCTCTATCACTAAAAGACAATAAAGGAGTGTTTGAGGCAAAAAGGGTTGGAGTTGTTTAGTCATGAGATCTACAATGTAAGGAGTTAAGGGAAATTTTCAAGGAAAAAATTTTCCATACTCCCATTATTGTGTGTCACATCAACATACTTTTTAAAATTGAATGAGACTCACTAACATTACTTTAGGGTTTCACTAATATTTATGAAGTCAAATTTAAATGTGAATGAAGAGAGTATGATACTCATACTCCAGTAGTACTAGAAAATTTCCTAGGTATAAAATTAATTTTTTAATTGTGGGACCCACAAACCCTTGTGCCAACCCCAACCCTAAAATCCCAACTCCAACTCCAACTCCTAGGACCAAACACCCTTTGTATGAGTGTCTCATAACGAGTCAAGACTCCTATTCAATTAGGTTGGCGAACAGACTGAAAAGGAGAGAGAGAAAGAAATGTTTATTCGAAGTCCTTCAACCTTATTTTCTAGCAAACAATTCGCAAACAAGAGTTGTACCTTGCAAATCATCTCCATTCTATTCACGAACTCACATTATGATACTCTCAAGCCCACCCTCACTTTCACATTAGGCTATTCTATAGAGGGGAGGGGAGGGACTTATCCAAAAATAAATAAATAAATAAAGGGGAGAGGAGAGAAGCATCAATTCAATTAATGTAAAAGCCTACCTCACGTCACCAACAATATCAACTCTAGTCTCATTCTCGAGGAATAATAAGTAACCAACCATAGAAATTCTCATTTCAATAAGTATACAAGTATCGATCAATGCCTACCTCAGCAACAATGTCGTCTACTGTCACAGAAGATTGCAAAGCTAAGGGCTCATCTTTTGTAGCACGAGTACGAAACTTTTCCTTGTCAATTAATCTCCTCAACACCTAAAAAAGTACCACACATCAAATATAACTAATTAAGTGTACCAATTTGGAGGAACATCAAAGTATCCAAAATTTTCCAATCCTAAGAAGACAACTTCAGACGCAAGGATGAAAAAATAGAGTTACAAACCAGCTGAGTACTATCCAGACGTTTTGCTGCCTTTTCATATTCTTTCATCTTATCCTCCTTCGTCACTGTCACAACTTTCACGACCTCTTCATCAACTGGTTGGTAAATCTACATTCAAACAAATCCAAATTATCAAAAACCAAAGATAAACATTTGAATCCTAAATCTACTATGGAGATACACCCAACGTGGGAAAACCAAGCTATTCCAGAGAAAAACTAATCAGCCTATCCTCCACTAAGTCCCCAAACAATGGATAAAAGATTATGCATTTTCGTACCTCTCAAATGTGTTGTCATATTTAAAATCATACAAAAAAAAGTATATCATGCATTTGATACAAGTAAAGAAGCACGATTTACTATAATGTAAATTCATTTGTCTTCTCCCCAGCCCCTCTCTTTGCAATTGGGAAAGAACTACAAACTAAAACTTATCAATGAACACGTAGGTAAAAACAATCAAAAGTAACTGGTAAGCTCTATATTGCAGAGGCGTACCCTGCGTTGCTCCTTGATCAGATAAGCATACTTGTCAATATTTGGAACAGCCAGCAACTTGGGCATGAGATGGTTCCGAAAGAATCCAGGGGCAACCTTAACTGTCTCTCCGGCTTTACCAAGCTTTTCAATGCTCTTTTTAAACATCAAAGAAGAAATATTCAATTCATTGTCCATAAAAACATACAGTCAGGCATAAAAGCTTAAAAAAAAAAAAAAAAAAAAAAGTGAAGTCACATACTCACTGTTGTCAGAATAACTTCCAACTTCCTATGTCTAACTCCCTGACTCGAGAATAACAGTGGCTGCATCATTCGATCAGAAGGATGAAGTCTAGTATCTTTAATAATTTGCCGGAGTGCATTTCTACCATACTGTATACAAGCCATTCGAATCTTACAACGAGTCTGTAAAAGGAAATGGAAAATTTAGAGCCACAGATCTTTTACAAGTTCCCAATTCTAGAATCTTTTTCTTTTCTTTTCATCCTTGATTGACTCCAACTTCATTTCAAACAAGAATTTTCCATTATACTTCAAATATGTCCTATAGACCATATGAGCAATATGACCTTGCCCATATGGTCTAGCTTCCTGATGTCCCCTCCAAGTTTTGGATGTTTGGTCATATATATCAAAACTTTTTTGTTTCTTTCTCCCATATGAATGTACAAATTCGTGTCACATTTGTTCGAGCTCCTAATCACATAATTTCTCTTGAACCAAACTACTAGAAAATTCTTAACATCTTTTTATGCATATTTGTGCAAATGCCAAACGAATGCATATTAAAAAGAGCAAGAAAATAGAGTAACTTCAGCAGTCTTGAACTAAAAAGAAATCGTGGAGTATAAAAGTAATCCAGTGAGTAAGAAAATAGCTGTCGAAGCCATCGTTTCAATTCACCTGAACAGAAATGCAGTGAGTATAAACAAAAATGAATAAATAAATAAAGGAATCCAAATCAATCTTGAACTTTAAACACGAAATCAGGATTTTAAAGCAAGAGTATAAACGAAACGAAGTGAAGTATACTTTAAACACCAAATCAGTCTTAAAATACCTTTTTCTGGTGGGGACTGGCGGTCGAGCTTCGGACGGCTGAGCCGCTGAGTAAATCGTGGAGGTCTGGTCGGAGAGTGGAGATGGCAGGCCAGACGTGCGACTGGAGAGGAGAAGCCGAGAATGTGAGGAAGAAGAATCGGCGGCCGTGGGTCTTCTTTACTCCTTAGTTTTAGGGCTTTTTTTACTTTTTAGAATTGGGCTAAGGGCTGATGTCTGATGGGCTATTAGAACCGGCCTTATATATATACATATATGTTGTATAAGATAGTTTTTTTCTTCTTTATATTATTTACGATTACGAAAAAGCCGTGGCTTTCCTATTAGGTTTTTCAGTTGAATTGAAGCGATGGCTCCAACAGCTTCCGTCGCTTCTGATGGTGAGGCCAAATGGGAATTCAGCTGGTTGTTCTCTCTATCTCTAAGTCCATAAATGTATAATTACAAGTTTTTCTTTGATTTTAATGGCATATAATTTAAATCGATTTATTCGTAGCACTTGGGTGAGCTTTGCCTCTTCAACTTTATCGCAATTCTCTTTGTGATTAATCCGTTTTGTTCTTTCTCTGGTTCACTGCAATTTCCACAACAATCCTTTCTTTTACCCTGAAAGTTCAATTTTTTGTTGCTGAATCATCCAGAGTTTGTGACTAGACTAGTGTCACAAAAGCTTATCGTTGAAATGCCTTGAATCTATTATTTAATGCTTTGAATGATCAAAAACAGGTCGTGAGTTATGTTATTTACGATTGGCCTCCACTTAGATCAGTGTGCTATACATAAACTCTCCTAAAGGTGCCTTTGGAATTTAATAAAATATTAAAATTGTTCTCTCTTTGTCTACAAACATAGTTAACAAATGGTTAGTCAACCAAGTGAATCTCCGATTTCTCTACGGTTTATGTTTTCTGTTTTCTTTGATTGTGAATTTCATAACACTCACTTATGTCGTTGAATTCTTAACTGTTGGAATGGAATGGACTTTTTTAATTAGCCAAAGCTTTGTTCTTTTGCTGTGGTTTTTGGAAGCCAAAGTTATTTTTTTGAGTATTGTCAGCGTTTAACAATTGCTATATGTTTCTAAAATGGTCATTGTAGTTGCTTCTTTCTTTAAATGAGCAACAGCTGTGTTGAATCATACATCGGAAACATGCAGTTCAACTCATTGTTAGCGATCTTTCATCTCTTCTAGATTACCTTCGTAGAGACAGGACAAGTAATTTGCTTCGTTTTCCAAGTGTTGAATCTCGTTTGCTCTCTGCAGTGACTTTGAAGTCGATTATGAGTCTGAGAAGAAAGCTTCAATTGTCTATAATGCTTTAATCGTCGATAAAGAGGTGCTTCTCAATGATATCAATCTTCACATTGTGCCTCCAAAGTTAACCTGTTTCTCATTTGATTTCTGTGCTAAGTACAGTTGCAACCAGACAAGGTCAAAAGGGTGATGTCAGTTTCTGATGGAAAACTTTCAATGTGAGCCTCTTTTGCTCCTTGCATTCCTAGTTTTTAATGTACTTTAGCTGAATACAGGATTCTTTAGAGCATTAGTAATGTTGTTGCATTCTTAATTCTCTGCGATCATATTTTTGTAGACACTTTGAGGCAGTGGAAGCAAGGTTTTTGCGTGCATCATTCAGTGCATTTGTAGATGTGCTTACTCTTGCCACAAAAACAGTCGAAGATTTTGGACAAGAAGTGGATTTCTGATAGCCTTGCTGATCTATTTACATGCCTCTCAAGTATCAAGTGTCATTTTTTGCTTCCAGTAGCTGTGATTTTAATTTGCATCTGACCTGTAATTTTATCACAATGTTTTGTTGTTGTTTGATCGAGTGTGATGGTCTTTTTGCACCCATCATTTGACCATTGAGATCTAACAAGATAGCATTTTCAATACACATTGTCCTATAATTCTCATATTCAGCTTATTGACTACTTGATGTGTTATTTTTATGTCGAATTCCAAATTTAGTTATAAGCATTACCAATATGATTAAATGTATAAGAAATTAGTATGAATTGTTTTGTTCCTCTACCTTAATACTGGAAAATCTCTATATGTGTGTGTGGAGTGGAAGAATTAATTCTACTCTATAGAAGTTGGACAGTACAAAATTTATGTCGAGTTCTGCTATTTTGGCCTTGAGAATGTAGGACTACTTTAAAAATCAGCGATGTTTCATGCCCACATGATGATATCGCTTATGTAACTATAATTTGATGTAAAAAATTATAATAATAATAACAAAGTGGTTTCAGCATGGGATGAAGGAAAACTGCTATATGGAATTTATAATAATAATAACAAAGAAATGGTTTCAGTACAAAGTGGTATCTCTAAAGAATTGAATTTGAGTGAAGCCCTCAATCACCAGCTGATTCCTCCGTTGTTCATTGCTTTCCTGAAACTCTTGTACTAGTATTCATCCAAGTAAGTGTACAACATATCGTCTTTCTTCGACTTGCGTCGGCTAAGCAGGGCCTTTAAAAGGCGCTTGCTTTTGCTAGGATATTGTTCAACATCCTTGCTGTTATCCCTTTCTGCTGGTATTCGCATCGATGCTGATTTCCGAGGTTCTGAAGGATACTGGGAGGAAAGAAAAATGCATGTTGCACAGTCTCAGTTACTCATAAACTGTCTTTTTTGCAAAACATAAATGCAATTCCAGGAAGTGATGTTGTTTTCTCTTAATATGGTAAAAGAAGGGAGAGTATAATGAACACACCCGTCGTTGGCCATTGGAATTACTTGGAGTGGTTGGCCTACTTGAGTGGGGAGTAGTTGATCGGCTTGAGCTTTGTGTCTTTGGCCTACTCGAGAGTGAACCAGAACGCAAAAGTGGAAACCGGTGTGGTGAAACCGACCGCTTATCTGCTTGGAAACAAACATGATTGGATTTTATGGTAGCAGACATAAGGCACTTCAAAAACCAATATTATAACTTCACAAAACACACAAACTGGCATCTAAAGGGAAGGGGAAAGAGCATATGAACCTAATTCCTTCTTGGGCATGGTAGACGTGAACGAGAACGTTCTAGGTTGCGGGGATGGGGATGGTCGTTGAGAAGGCACGGGAGAATTTTCTTTACTGCACAATATAAATTCGAAGTTGAGACAGATTTCATTAAACCCATGTCACTAGAAGTAGAAGATGTAAATGTAAGCAAGCAATTTCAGTGCAGATCAATAGAAAATGTGTTTACCTGATAATTGATGGTGGTGTTTCCCTAATAGTTGCTCGGACAGCTAGAGGAAATCGATCGCATTAATAGATGGTGAAGCTCCATTTCAAAAATTTCCAAAGTGAAATCAGAATAAATAGTTGATTTAGCAGCTTACCATTTCTAAATTGGTGCCACTCATCTTCATCATCTAGGTTGCATCCTTGGTACTTGGATTTAGTTTGGGTACCCCCATGCATGGTCTCCCCAACTGGACAAATTTTATGAAATATAAGAACTCGAGAATTTTTTTTAATCTCGGAATCCAAGAGAAACAAACTGAAGTCTTGGGGAAAAGATGGTAAACTTGCCTGGTAATATGTAGCGCTTGTGATACTTTGGTGTATTTATCACCAGGGATTGTTGGGAATGCCCTTCATGATCGATATAATCTTGGCACGTTCTTAGCCTCTAAGAGCCCCATCAAAGAAATAACAACAATGTCAATAAATTTGTAAATCTATATGCAAATAATCATATGTATCGATGCAGGGAAAAAACAACGTTCGAACAAGAAACTGTTAGGATACCACCTAACAAGAATACTCAAGAACACTAAGAGATAGATTTAAATTGCAAATATCAATGAAGAAACTACAATATGATATAACATAACCTTTCAAGATGGCTAGTCTTTCCCAAATTTCCCCAAGGAAATCCCACAGAGTTCTTCACATCTTGCTCCCAACCAACTCCCACTATTTATAACTAAAAACTTACTAGCTATTTACTAATAAGCATTTTCTAATAACCATACTAATATTCTACTAATAATCCTACTATATCTCTAACTCGGACTCTCATAGAAACACGTCTCAATAATAAAACAGCTAAAGGTGTCCTTTGGGACTATGGTGTTTAAAGACAAGATGGACAAAACAACAAAAGCTAGTTTCTAGAGAGCAATGGAGCACTTGTTGAACCAGGCCAAAGGCCATAAAAGTACCAATTCATAGAGTACTTAGCTCTGTGAAAATGAGAATTAATCACCTTCCTCTCAATCTTTACAGCTAAGAATTATAGATTTTAGAGGATCTACATTCAGTGGATGTGGGTTCATGGCTTGTTCATTTTTCTTTTTCTGCCAATAACTTGCAAGAAAAAAATAATCTAACTTGCAACAGTAATGAAGCTTGATCTTACCTGTTCAATGCATGACACCCTAAACTCTGTTCCAGATACTTCATCCACCTTTTCATCCAAAAGATCATTAACCTTAAAAGTAACAGAACCTAAGTGATCCACAGTATTCACAAGAGCTTTAACAGCATAATCTTTCAACGTTTCTACCACTCTGCAAAAAAAAAAATGAGAGTTTCCAGTTCAATCTCTAATAAACTAATACTAATAGAAGGAAAGCTCTGATTACTTCTTTCTGAAAGGCCCTTCAACTGACTCACATCTGTTTTTGGTCGTCATTCGTGTAAGAGAGTTCAAAATATTCTGCTGCTGAGTATAACTGTGCCCTCAGGTTCTTTAAATCCTGAAAATCAAATCCAGAAAGAGAGTAAAGAATCGATGAAGACTTGTCATTTCTCGAAAACCTTTGCGAAAGACGAATGAGTACCTTGAGACAATCAGAGAAAATCAAACTCTGCTTCATAGAAATCTCATCAAAATTGGATGTTTCTTGTGATATGGGCATTGTACAAGATTAGGTTCCAGTCCCAGAAAATGAGAATTGAACTCAAACTACTAGACCTGCAACCATCAAACATCAAAAATCCAAAATTTCAGCAATCAAAGGAAGCCATTGAGAAGAGATGAAAATCATTGAATCGAGTAATTTTCCCACTTGCAGGTGAAAACATTCATAAAAATTTCAAAACTAACTTAAAAAAACTTAGAATCCTAAAAGCCCGTTAGGAAAAGTAGAACAGACAACAAAAGTATTTATTTAGCAGGAGAGGGACAGCATTCCCTTTGACAGGTTAGAAGTAATGAGAGTCCTCAATTCAATTTAATAAATTAAAGAATAGTTGACTTGCTGTCTCATACGTTAAACATATAACAAATTCGAACCAATCAACGACATAAAACAGGAAGTGCTTTGCCATAATCCAAGCACAGAGAAAAATAAAAATTAAAAACTCCCTAAACAGATAAGCAAATGTTAGAATTCATGTATTGAAAAAGCTCATTCTGTCTGAATCTTCACCAGGACTCAACCTATACTGAATAATTAAAACTTAAAGCAACCCACTAGAAACTTATAAGCCATCCACACACTCCTTAACAACGTCGAAAAGACTACAAAAATCCAGCACCCTTCAAAGTAGTTGCAGAGAAATTTTTTCAATATAGAAGTTAAGAGTTCCAGAAGAACAAAACCCCAAATAGCATGGACAAATTCATGCCCAGAAGCCTAATTGTTTTCCCTTTTCCACTCTTCTCAGCAACCAAATAAAGGGTTATAGAGGGAAAAGCTAGAAAACTGAAAGAAAGAAAGTTAAGGGAAAATACTTACTTGTACCTGTTGTTCTGAAACTGAATAGGTTGAAGCTATAAACGGGAGAGTAGGCGAAATCCCATCTGATTTTTCAGCCTCAAAATGTGAAAACACAGTGAATAGAACCAAAACAAGGCAGAAAACCAAGTGGGTTTGGTAAAAGATTTTGACTGAAAAAGAGAAAACGACAATTTAGAGAACCCCTGTAAAATGTTTGAAGGAAACCAAGAACAAGGGAAAGTTTTGAAGAGGGAAAAGAGGGTCGCCGGCGTTTGAAGGGAAATGGGAGAGACAAACATCAAGGCGAGCACGTCGATTATTAAGGCAGAAAATCAGGAGCATTGTGGTTTTTTTGGTTTTAAAGAGAGAAAATTGGAAATGGAAGCAGAGAAGTTCCTCTCTTTTTGAAGCAAAAGTGGGGATTTTGTATTATATGTGAAAATTGCTTTAATTTACTTCTTCCTCCCCATCATTGCCTGTTATGGTTGCCACTTTTTTTTGTGTGTGTGTGTGGAATGATGGGTCCCCAAAACCCTTCCTTCCACCATTTTTTTTTCCTCCTTAAAATCCTAATATGTGCAAGGCGCTCCTGAGCTTTTTTGCCTTTTCTCTTTCTTTGAATCTAAATATTGTCTTTTTTTTTCTCTTGATATGAAATCCCACTTGGTTGATTGTGGGGCTTCGTAACATCACCTTGTAATTAAATGAGTCCTCTTTGGTTATCATATTTTCAAATGGGTAACATATTAGTCCATAAATTTTATTTTGATGTATTTTACAATTTGTAACGATTTTTATTTTTTATTGAAAAATAAATGGTAGTCAGATTTAATAAAAAAAAATTAGACGCAACACAAAATCTTGCTTAAAGGGTCAGCTCCAGAGATGTAGTGACTTGATATAATGTCAATACATTGCTCAATCAATTGCATAATCTAGATAGTGAAAATGGTACGAAAGCCTTGGAGTTCTTACGTAATAAAAATAGACACTTACTTTTGATGAAAATTTTCACGATAAACACTAAATTGTTACAAATTATAAAGTACATGAACTAAATCGTTATTTATTAGAATTCAGAAACTATATTGTTACAAATTTGTAAGTATATGGACTAAAATGCTACCAAAGTTCAAAGATGAAAAGTCTCTTTTAACCATGACTATCAAGAGGAGAGGTTCAAAATTCTAATACTCTACGGTCTTATCTAAAACTATAACTTAATAGTGGAATATAACTAAACAATTTTTTTTTTATATAACCGAAATTTTTGTTTAATATGTGAAGTGGAAAATCAAACATTTGATTTCGAAAGTTGATAATATATACATCATCTCATTTACTTAGTTCATTTTGGTATTATAAAAGAATTTATAAGCTAATATCCCCCGTAACAATATACATAAATACATAGTTTTTTTAAAAAAAAAAATTAATTTATGATTAGAGAAAAGAAAAAATTCCGTTTCATAGTTATAGTGTTTTTTCTCCATATGACATGGGTGGAAGGTTAAATGAATATGAAAATCATTTAAAAGAGGTATGGAGTGGTTATTAATTATTATAAATGTCTCTCTTAAAAATTTGTACTTAAAAAGTATGAGGATTTAAGACAATTTGCTATTATTAATAATTATTGAAAGTAGCCTTTATTTTTCTCCACTCGAATCGAGAGATAGCCATGGTTTATATGAATGATATTAGTATTAGATTTATTGCATTAATTAGCAATACAATATAATAAATAAAAATAAAATAATGGCACCTGCTTTGTGGGTCCCTTGTCAGTCTCAAATCTCCACGCGAGAAATTAATCCAGATTTTATTTATTTATTTTAATTAGAAGTAATTTAACACATTAACTTTTCAAAATACTACTTTATCTAATTAATCAATTGATTAATTTCATTTTTGGTATTGATTATTTGTCTTTGCGTGAGTTTTGTTTTCTCGTATTTTAACTCCTTCAAAATGGCCAGAGTCATAGATCCTAGATTTTTTTCGGTTCATCATTTTGATTTAAGTTTTTTTTTTTTTTTTCCTGTTGTACTTTATTTGTTATATATTTTATCCACTTTTGGTCAATGTATTAAACTATTGTAATTTTAGTACGTATAATTTAACAATATTGATTTCTTTAAATTTCGAATATTAATGTTCAATTTATGTAAAACATATTTGCTAATTTATTTCTTTTAAAAAAATAATAAATACATTTATCATCGACTAAGATGTTACATATTCGAATCATCACTAAAATTAATCATAAATACCTCATCTATTAAATTTCATGTCTTGTAACTGGTTAATAAAGGGTCTTTTGTTTTCGAAAATGAGATCACATGAATATTTAGATGTTCAAAATTATAGATGTACAATGTATTTAGATAATCATATTTTTGTATGAATATTTTTTAAGATATATGAGAATATTTGGATAAATGAGTTTGTTTTATAAAATTTTCATTAGAAAATGCCTTTATTTTATATAATGTTTGGAGAATAATTTTACGGATATTCATTAACTTATAATTAATTTAATATAATTTGAATTTATTTAACATATTTGTTTTTAATAATTTGAATTTATGCTTAATATAGTCTATGTGATTTTGTATGTGATTTTTCTCACCAAAATAATACATATTAGTTTAAGATTTTTTTTTATCAAATGAACTTTGATTTAAATCTAAATAGTCGGGTGCTCTTTAAAATCAAACTAGTATCTTAGTAAAAGAACAAAAACAACTATAAGTATAACAAAATAATAATAATAATAAATAAATAAATATTTATTTTAGTTACAATATAGAGAGAGAAAAGAATAAAAAAGTTTAAAAAAAAATGTCCTCACCATGGGAATATGAAAAACTGGTACTTCAAGAGGACATAAAAACTCTTGAAATATCTTTCATAAGGATATTGTAAGATGCTCGGAAATCTCAAAATGCTAGAATATTTTACATTATTATAAAACAAATACGGTAATTCAGATGCTCACTACATAAAATTTTGGAGGTTAAAAAACGAATGACACCTAAAGAGTCATGGACGTATTAAAAAGTCTAGATAAAATGAATTTAATTTATGGTGTACACATAAACTATGAACTCTTGACATTTTATCATTGTAAAGTTAGATAAATTGTTCAGTAAAATTAGTTCAGATATGCATAAATCGGTCCCAATAATCCCTCATCTCAATCTCACACACATATATATGGAAGGGGAAATTGAAGAAAAGAAATTTGGTCGAGTAGGTTGGAATATCACATTTTCTTTTTCTTGTTTTTTTGGAAAGAGAATATCACACTTTCCCCTCATTAGAAACCGAAAATGAATCCCACAACTTTGCAAACCTGCCTAACAACAGTACAATGTCGGATCTGTTAATCAAATAAATTATGATAGTCGTTATCGAAATATGATTTTAGGAAACTAGTGAAAAATGAACGGTGTAGATCTTGTAATAAAAATGATCACCCAATATGTTATTATTATCTTATTTTCTCATTTTAGTTTTGGTTCAATTTTAGTTAACATATGAGAAAATTCATAGTATTATGATAGTATAGAAAATTTTCATACTACTTCCATTCATTGTTTACCATAATAATAGTATTTAAGAATTATGTGGGGTCCATAAAATAAATAAATAATAAATTAATAGACCATTCTATGACGTGTGTCAAATAATTAATGGAATAATCTGGTACTACAGTAGTATTAGCTAGACCCATAAAAGATGAAGATAAAGATAAAACCAAGAGAATTATCTAATTAAAAAGAGAAAGAAAGTAAAAATGAACCCAAGATCACCAAGAAGTGGACTCGGGAGAGTTTCTAACAAATAGGGAGAAAAGACAATTGTGACAAGATCCAATTGGACTACTTCGGCCTCCAATAATCTCTCGTGAGTGATCGATCCGAATGTATTATGGAACAACTTAAATTTAGCCTTGACTGTTCGGTTTTCAAGTAGGTAAATGAAGTAGATTTCAAATTCTAAAAGGATAAATAGAGCATCACAACCCTACAAAAGGCAAGTTCATCTCTTCCCTAAAATCGTTTGCTCTAACTTTTATGCTATTTTGCCATCAAAACTATCGATTGTCTAATTTCGATTCATGTATTTTCAATTATTCCACAAATTTAATTTTGATCAAAATTGATTAAATAATAATAATAATTTTCATATAAGAACGTACGTTTTTAAAATATATAATAAAAATGTTCATCGATCATTATTCTAAAAAATCAATATTGAATTCTAAAAAAATAGATAATCTTTTAATTGCAACCGTTGCAAAGATGAGAAATGAAAAATCTGATCCTTAGAGAGAAAATATTATATCAATTATTATTAAAGTAAGCTCATTTTGATATGAGCTTTGGAGATTGAAGTTTTTGAAATTTCTGTCTGAAAGGGAAAACAAAAAAAAGAAAAAGAAAAAGAAAAAAGAAAAAAGAAGTTCTTGAAATTGTTTGACTGAGAAAATTAGTTTAAATTTTAAAATCAGCGCCGTGATTGTTGGGTAGTGGGTGGGCCCAGGATCGACAACTGGGAATGAGCGGTGAAGATGGGTCCCACGTGGAAGATTGATTATTCCGATTCTCGTACACTGGTAGGTACCTGATCTGGGCCGGGATTGATTGATGTCTCTAGCTGATATAATAGTCAACGTGGGCTTTTTAAAGGCCCAATCACATTTACAAGATTAATTGATCGTGGCCTATAAATTGAGAAATTTCCTTAGCTATCCCTTTGTTTGTACTACTATCTCATTACCAAAACATATAAAAAGATATATTTATTTATAGTGGGGTTATTGTTAAAAAAATCTAATGGTTGTGCGGTTGACACTGTGTAAGACTCTAAACAAAGGCTTCTATCGATCCTTTTGGTGGAGGCTTATGTTATTTTAGGTGGGATTAAGTTGATAAGCAAATGGAGATCTAAGATGTTTTTCTTCTGTTTAACTCCTAATTGATGGTTCAGATGTTGAATGGCCAAATTGATGTCATCTCTAAAGTGGCTTCAATCGTTAGAGACATTAGGTTTTCTTGTTCTAAATTTCATAGTTTGTTGTTTAGTCATGTCCCTAGATTGTACAATCATATCCTGATGCTCTTGCGGTTAGAGGTAGATGTGATAATGCGACATTGTGGACTTATTGTTTTCCATCGTGCCTTGGGAGCTTGATGGTTGATGGAGGTCTTGATGTTGGTAGCCTCTACAAATTGTCTTTTACATCTTTAATGAACGTTTCTTTTCTTGTGTCAAACAAAAAATTACCGTCATGGTTATTGTCATTTAAATTTGCTTGGAAATGTGGGGCACTAAGCAATGAGTTTATAGGGCATTTCAACTACGAGATTCTTTCTTCTTCTTCTTTTATTTTCTTTAGAAACTATGAATGCTAATGATTAGTTAAGTTACACTTTCACAATGAAATTCATTTAGTACAAGAAGATAAAAAAAAGGAATAGTATTAATATATATATATATATATATATATATATATATATATATATATATATATATATATATATATATATAATATATATTAATCCAATGTGTCAAATACATCTCCAAACTCCACGAAAATGAGATAGTTAATTATATATGTTATGCCAGATGTAGATTATTGTGTGTGGATAAACTCACTGTCTTGAAAGCAAGAACGACGCAACCTCAATGCTATATCACAAGAGTCGATTGCTCTCCAAAGTTCACACAACACTCGTGCTATATCGCAAGAATCCAGTTGCTCCCCAAGGTTCACACAACACTTGGACTCTGACGTGTACTAATCAGAGAATGAATTGGAATCAATTGAAAAATTAGCTCAAAAGTGGCAGAAAACAGAGAAGATGTACAAAGATGAGAAGCAAGGATTTTTCTATGTATACACAAGCGGCTCAAAAATCTCTTTTTAAGAAGAGGAAGAAAGAAAACAAAATGTTTTTAAGATCTGGAATTAATTCCAAGGATTAACGAATTAGCACGTTTGTTTTGGTAAACGGTAATAAAAATTTAAAAAATATAGGTAGTAAAAAATTATTTCTTTTTCGCGCAAGCGCAGTGACTTGAACCCGTCCATTCGACCAACAATGGTGGCAAAGTGCGCATGTGGTGAAAGGATTATATTTCCATGACCACCACACTTTGGAAGTGTAGGAACCCTAGTGAGGGGAACCTTGAGTGGAAGCGTCCCAAATCCCATTTGTTTTGAAAAACGATTTTAAAGAAAAATAAGTACGAGAACGTACATTTGAAAATAATATACAACATGCTTTTAATTAAACAGAAAAAAGGAAAAGGGTTTTCAGAAGATCTTACCTTTGAAAACTGTCTTCAAAAGTAAATCCTTCGATCTTCAATTGATGCAACCACGAACACATCTTTGGTATTCTCTTGGATGATAGATCTAGGAGTGGTGGACTTGCTATTTTGGATTGAGGGAATGGAAAGGATGAAGAGAGGAGGAAAAAAGTTTTTTTTTTTTTTAGAATTACAGAGAACCCCTCTTCTGTAAAAACCATACACCTTTTCTATCTTGTAGGGAGAAGGACATTCCTCTGTCACGTAAGTGGTGGAGAGAAAAATGGCCTCTCCATCATTAATTTTAATAAATAAATTAAATATTAATTAATTAATTAATTTAATATATATTCATATGATAACTACTTTATCATATTTATCATATGATATATATTAAACTATATGTTATATCAAATATGGCATATAAATTATAGTTTCATTATTGTATCATATACAATATAACCTATAATTTATTTTCTCTCACTTATGACATTTAATATAAATCACATTTACATTGAATTTCAATTATATGAATCTAATTCACATAATTAATATTGGAACCATATTCAAATATTTAATTCATCTCAAACATACTTCATAATGTATCAAATATATTATAGTAATTATATCATATATAATTAAATAAACTTAATTATATCACATATAGTTAATTCCCTAAATTAATTTAAACAATTCAAATTAATCCAAAAATTGATCCTCATTAAATCTTGTTGAGCTACTAAGGGGACCTCATAGACCTATAGCTTGAAGCTCCAACGATACGTGAATAATTAATTAAACTCTTTAATTAAATTATTCACCATCCGTTAACTGTTGGGCACTCCACTAAAGACCGACAACTGCACTCTTCACACTATAGATATATTTCTGTGTGCATTGGATATAAACAATCAATAATACGATGACCCTTCACAAATTGCTCATAAGTACAGTTGAGCCAAAATTACCATTTTGCCCATGTAGTTACATCTAACTCCTTAAGTACCACTGATCCCTCTAATGAACAATAAATAATGGTTTAAATATGACTAAATCCTTCTCGAGCCAGGAGAGGGTGTGGCCACATTGTTCAAGCTTTGGAATCAGCCCTTAAGGGAACAAATTATCTACTTGCCTTGACCTTGGGGAAGGAGTGAATTCCTTCTTGTGTAGCTGTGTTCCCAATTCCCCAATCAGACGAATCCCCAAAATGTTAGGCTTATTGAGTCGGCGATCTGACCACTCTCACTCATACAAGTCAAAGGACCGCTTTCATAAGCATGAGTTCACAACTCACTCAGGATTCAGGTCATGTTACCTATGGTCATCCTGGTGAAATGTAAGTCTCCATTGTGAAAGACGATATATAATGAGACTAAACATTTTGTGGTCCGGTCTTATACAAACTTCTTTATAAGAATATCCCCGCTCACATGTCTTCACATGTATGATCAAGATCAGATCATTTGTAGCACTTTACAACAATTGTAACATCTACAAAGCAGGCCATACACGTAGTGTCACATATCCAACCTTATCCATCTACTACAAACCATTTAGGTTATCACTTAAAACATGACCCATCCATATGTCTCTACATACATGTTTAAGCTACGAGATAACCTTGGAACTTAGTTTATTGGTTTGTGACTAATGCAAATAAAATATCATATATTTTATTTATAAAAAAAACAACAAGTTTGCACATTTATAAACTATAGAACCCTAAAAAATTTAGGGCATCAACTCAATAGGAAGCTCCATTGCAAGCATTTATATATATACCCATTTGCCAAGCCTAAATTTTTCGACGTGAGATAACTTCTACCTCTTTTCTCTCAAAACTATTTCTTCCTTTTGCTACGGACCAAAAGCCCAAAGTCATTCCCAACAAATTCCCACAAATGACTTGTTGGGTTGTATGTCCTAAAACTCACAGTTTATAAAATTAAAATATATTCTATTTGCAATAAAGTACTTATTGAGGTTTATTCAATAAAATCGGTATTGATTATATAAATTACACTTGTAAGAACTAAATCCAATAACTAAGATCTGTGGCTATTACATGAGTACTTGAACTTTATGTGGAGATATAAAAGTGGATCAAGTTCTAGTAGATAGCAAAAACGATTTATAGTATACGGATAAGGCTGGGTACCTTATTTTGGAAACATTATCGGATGTGACCACTTTGTATCTAGTACAAATGATATGATCTTGAATCATTCATGTGGAGATATACGAGTGGAGGCATCTTATGTAAAGAGTTTGTTATAAGACCAGACCAAGAAATAAGTCACTTTTACTTTATAACGTTGTTTACTGTATAAGACTGACTATTTCAAAGCGATGACCTAGGTAACTTGACCTTAATCTTAAGCTAACTATGAACTCTTGTTTATTCGAGATTATCATTAGGTTTGCATGGGTGAGGGTTGGCTCAACAATACCGACTCAATAAGCCTCCAATTTCAGGGGAAAAATCGGGCAGATAATTGAGGACATAGGGTACAAGATGGATCGCTCCTACTTGCTTTTAGGGATAGAAGAAAGGTTGTTCCCTTAAGTGCTGACTCCGGGTCTTGAACAAGGGGCCCCACCCTCTCATTGGCCCGATAGGGACTCCGTTTGGTGATTAGATCACAAACCCATTGTTCATTAGAGGATAAGTGGAACTTAAGGAGCAAGATGTAATCTTGGGGGTAAAACAACTTTTGATCCAATTGTTATTACGAACAACTTGTGAATGGTTGGCTTACCAATTATGGCTGTCTCTTATACACATCTAGATGTGTATAAGAGACATACAGATGGTTGATCCAGACCATTCATGTGGAGACGTGGAGTGGGGGTGTCCTATACAAAGAGTTTGTATAAGACCTGTCTCTTATACACATCTAGATGTGTATAAGAGACAGTCTTAATTCTCCTGAAGTCTAGTAATTTGTAAACAGATTGTACATATTGTTATTAATAAAATAAGTGTTATTTTATTTGCATTTACTCATATCGAATAAACTAATATCTGTGGTTATTTCATGTAAACTTAAGCATGTATGTGAGACATACAAGTGGATCACGCCTTAAGTAATAACCTAAATGGTCTATAGTATAAGGATAAAGGAGGGACACCTTATCCTTGTGACACTACGGATACGACCCGCTTTGTAGATATTTACAAGTGTTGTAAAGTGCTACAAATGGTCTGATCTTGACCATTCATGTGGAGACATGAGAGCGAGGGTGTCCTATATAAAGAGTTTGTATAAGACCAGACCATGAGATGATTCGTCTATTTATATAATTGTTGGGATTAGTGTCCTAATTCTCCCGGAGTCTCGTTGTTTTGTAAAGATACACATTGTTCAATGAATAAAATAAGTGTTATTTAGTTCTGGCATTTACTCATATCCAATAAACAAAGCTACTTGGTTATCTTATGTGAATTTAAGCATGTATATGTGATATACAAGTGGATCATGCCTTAAGTGATAACCTAAATCGGTCTGTAGTATAAGGATTAAGGTAGAATACATGATCCTGGTGACACTACGGATACGACCCGCTTTGTAGAGGTTTGCAAGTGTTGTAAACTACTACAGATGGTTGATCCAGACCATTCATGTGGAGACGTGGAGTGGGGGTGTCCTATACAAAGAGTTTGTATAAGACCTGGACCACAAGATGACTAGACTTTGTATATAACGCCGTTGATACTAGAGACTTGCATTTTACCTAAACGACCATAGGTGACACGACCTCAATCCTGAGTGTTTTGTGAACTCCTGCCTTTGAGGGCGGTCCTTTTATTAGTATGGGTGAGAGTGGCCAGATTGCCAACTCAACATGCTTACCTTTTTGGGGACTTATCTGATCTGGGAGTTGGGAACTCAATCCACAATATGGAATTCACTCCTTTCTCGAAGTAGGGATAAGTAGAGAGATTGCTCCCTTAAGAGCTAATTCCGGGGCTTGAACATAGTGGCCACAACTTCTCTTTGGAAGAGAAGACTCAGTTATAGTAGGACTATGATTTATGTTCATTAGAGGGATCAGTGGTACTTAAGGAGACAGATGTAACTACAGGGGCATAACGGTTATTGGCCCAACTGTACTTACAAGCAATCATTGAAGGGTTGTCGTACTGCTCACTGGTTAAGATGGACACATAATATATTTGTAGTGAAGAGAGTTCAGTTGTCAGTCTTTAGTGGAGTGCCTAGCAGTTAACGGATGGTGGATCCCGTGACTAAAGAGTTGAATAAGTTATTCATGTACCGTTGGAGCTTCGGATCTATAAGTTCATGAGGTCCCCTTGGTAGCTTGGATTCATGTTGAAAGATCAAGTTCTTGGTGTTGATTTGAAATGTTCAAATTGACAAGAGGTATTTTGATTATATGTGATATAATCGGTATGATGTATGAGATACATCTAGTGGAGGATTGATGTAAATGAGATTTACATTAAGTATCATGGAATAGAAAAAGAACTATGGTTTATATGTCTCATGAGATGAAATATTAAAACTATAGGTTATAAATATAATATGATAAGTTGGTTTTTATTTATGTTTATAATAATATTAATTATTAGATAATTAATAATTTTTCTTTTAGATAACCAAAATAGTGGGTGGTTATTGATCATGGTAACCGTGAGGTTTTAAAAGGAAATCGGTTTCCTATTTTGGAAAAAAAAAAAGAGAGGTTTTTACAAAAGTTTGAAAATATTTGAGTTTTCTCTCCGGCGAAAAGAAACTCACGGAAGTCGTCAAGTAAATACAGATTTACTAAATGATGGCTAGGCTAGGTAAACGATTGTGCAGGTGCTAGCTAAACGATCATGCAGTGTTTACTAAATGATCGCATAGCTTTGCTAGACGATCGTTGGCCCAAGATATACGATCGTGTCGAGTCTGCCGAGCTAAACGATAGAGCTAAACAATCACATAACTTTTGCTAGACGATCGCATAGTTTTATCTAAACGATTGGGCATCGACCTATACGATAGGTCTCCAACTTCTCCCACTTGCCTAGTCGTATACACGATCTGTATTTCCTC
>NC_052349.1:30705350-30790372 GCF_009727055.1 Benincasa hispida | reverse complement strand
CATTCGTCTGCCTCACACAAGTCCGAACAGAGGCCCACCCTCTGGAATTCTCACTAACCGAAAATACCAAGATTCAACCTTTGTTGGTGGTGTCAAGGACCTCAACTCGACACCGTCGAGGTTTACCAGAGGCCGTTCGTGGTGCTATATGGAGGCCGTTCCGCTTTTGTGGAGGAGTTTCGTGACCAAGGAGATCATTGAGGGGGAGTGCGAAGAGTTTCGTGAGGTGTTTGCGATCGTGTAGATCGGGCCGCTCTGCAGCTTGCTGTGATCGATCAAAGTATATGCTATAGAGCGTGAGACGCTTCTGCGTTGTTAAATATAGTTTTTTCCTCTATACTTTTATTGTTTCATGCTATAATTTCTCTATATATTTGCATAAACCCATTTGTAATGGAAGTCGACTGTAAAATGTATTGTTGATTCATGATGTAAATTTGAATAGTCTTGCTTCTGGCTGCTCACGGAAATTCATCGGAGTGTCATTTTCCTTCAATAGGTATCAAGAGCCAAGTTTCTCTGATATTCCAAATTGGAGATTTTGAAATCGAACGAGTTTTTACAGTCGCGTGGAGTTTCTAACATTTTGTAGTTATCGTTTTTTACATTTATGGGTGAATTGATGAATGTTTTCGGGTTTAAATTTGCACTTTTTTGTTATAAAAGCATTTCTTTATTAACAGAAGTGTTAGATTGTAAGGGCCCCTGCGTTTTTTTGGGCGAAATTAACTTTCGTCCGAGGTCTGTAATTCAGAAAAGTCCGAGTTCGTCGAGTCGTTTCCGTTTGAAGCTTCGGGGCATGGCGATGCGGTTCTCACACGAAGAACAGGATCAAGCGTTGATGGTGTCGAGTTAGCCTCAGAGTTAAACGCATCGTTGGGATATTAACTAAGCGATCGTTTATTTTTTGTGACGATCGTGTAGTATTTTCTTAAACCTCGTTGCTAATGCTAAAAAGCGATGGGTAAATCGTTTACTATATCATTGTAGCGTTGTTGCGCGATCGCGCAGGCGCTAGAGGTAGACGATCGTAGTGGGAGCATGTGATGCTACGTAAGTTTCGTAGAAGGCGCGCACTAGACGAATCCGTGGTAGTTTAGCAAGGTTCCGATCGCTTAGGCGATGGTGCTTCGCGGCATCGTAGTCGCTTAGACGATCGCAGAAGGCGGGCGCCGTGCGGAGCGTGCTAAATGATCATGCATTTCAGGCTTCCTCGCTTCGTAAAGGTACACGATCGTGTTGTAATGGCTAAACGATCATTTAGATTTTTCTAGACGATTGTATAGTAATGCTAAATGATCGTTTAACTCTAGGAGTGCTGGTAAGCGATAGAACGAAGGGTTTGTTTTATCGTGTAGACGATCACGGGGTGCTTTGTACACTATGGATGGTTGAAGAAGCGATGCTTTTCCAATCGGTTCAAAATCCAGTTTGCCTGTTTGAACCAGAGACTCCTTGTCTTTGTAATAGTTAGCTTTCCCTTTTGTGTTTTAAGGCAATTTTACCCGATTCATAAACTTTTATTTCCTATACATGTGATGTATAGTTTTTAAATGTCATAGTGTTTGTCATATAGTTAAAAACCCACCTTAGGTTGTGCAATTACTCATGCATCTTGTATTATAAATGTTATAATATTGCATGAAGAAATTACTTGAAACATGCACATGCATCATGAAATATAAGAGTTATATTTTGCATGCATTGAGCATTATCATGCATCATCCTTTTATTATAAATGTTATAGTCTAAGGGTAAATGGAAGCATGTTTTGTTTGTTTCATTGCGGTTTTTGTATAAGTGTTATATAAAAGAAGTAGCAATGAATGAACAATGCATTGAGCATGACACTTAGGCCGTTTATTAACGTTATGAATGCCTTGCATGTGTTAGCTTCGCATTATGGTGGTTGTTTTTGTTTATAAATGTTATAAAGGAAATTAGACCTAAAATCAATAATTCAGAGTTGCATATGGACTTAGGGTGAACTCAAGTTTTTTTTAAAGGGTTTTAAAATTGGATTGAGATAGACCTAAGTTCAAGTAGTTCTAAAGAGTTTAGTAACCTAGATTAATCTTTTAACATCGGTTTAATAGGATTAAATTGGTTAGAATAAAAGATTAAATTTGTTGTAAACCTATCTATAAGGGACCTTTTGTCTAAGGCAGGTTCTGGCTAGGCTGGGGTTCTTAAGTTGACGGAAACGTAACACCCCTACCTGGGAACCTACCTGGAAAGGTGAATTAGATAGATTTTCAATAAGTATGCGGCGTTTTGTTAAAGATTTCATTAAAGAGTTTAATGGATGATGATCAAAGTTGTTCAACTATCCAAAGTAAAAGTTATTCTTGGGAAAACCTAAAAGTCACTTAGTTAAAATCCTTAACCGTGTTTTTTCTAAGTAAACTAAACCCTAGGTTATAAAATACTCAGTGGGAGGAGGAGATGTATCAGATATGTCTATGATTCCACTCATGTTTTTCCTTGTATGTTCACACCGTGAGATTCATGCTTGGCCTCGAGATGCCCCAAGATGCATCTCCCTTCGGATGGTATTTGCATGAGTCAATATCAAGGTGGACGAAGAGAGTATTTATAGTGAGTGGGTGGAGGGTGTGTGCCAACACGTCTTATGGTCTCTGTCATTGGTTCACACCGTTAGATCATTTTGTATGCCCTCGTGACGCCTTCGATGCGGCCCTCTTCGGATGGGTTTTGTGCAGTTGGTCAATATCAAGGTGAACTCCAAAAATGAATAGGGTCGCTTTAGGTTTTGTCCCAATCGGATTTTTTCCCTTCGGATTGGCCTTTTGGGACAGACCTTTAGGGCTTAAAATGGCGCGTCACACTTACGGGAGATTGTTAAGTAAGTTAATGATCTCTTGGCCAAATCAATGATGGCTTGTCATTATAGGAACAAGATTTGTTCTGGTATTAATGACTGGTTGAGAACTTCTCAATTCGAAGGGGGCATAATTGACCTCCCTTCGTTGGCTTTTGTCCTAAACCTTTGAAGTATCATTGCGAAACTAGATGTCACACGGGTTCATGTTAGTTGTGCTAAAACCTTATTGGATGTTGTTTTGTTTTACAACAGATATTTGCTTAAAACCTAACATAGGTTAATGTGTTTTTCTTTTCAGCAACTCGTTAGTATTTCCGTTTAAAGCTTTTAAAAATGACCAATTTATTATAATGGAAAGAATCGTGTGAAACGAATTTCGTGGCAATTGACTTCCATCCCACTACTCTCCAAAAGAGAAAACAAGATAGTAAATATGATTTATTGGTCTTGGAGACGTGTCTGGTAGAGAATGATGATTCTGCCTGGATCCTAGATTCAAGTGCTACCAATCATATCAGTTCCTCTTACCAAGGATTTAGTTCCTTGCAAACGTTACCATAGGGAAGATGACTCTTCGAGTCGGTAATGGTGAGGCTGTTTCAGCTGTTGTTGTAGGCAGGCTGAAGTTATTTGCTGACAAGAAACGTTATCTGTTATTGGATAATGTTTTTGTAGTTCCTCATATTAAGAGGAACTTAATCTCGGTTTCTTGTTTCATTGAACAAGGCTATACCGTCTCATTTTTTGAGAATAAAGTGTTTATTTTCAAGAATGGAATGGAGAATTGTTCTGATTCAATGGAAAATAACTTATATGTACTAAGGCCGTTAGTCATAAAAGCCTTGTTTAACACTGAAATATTCAGTATGGCAACAACAGCTAAAATACCAAAGGTTTCTCCAAAGGAAAACGCCCATCTTTGGCATCTAAGGTTAGGTCACATTAACCTCAATAGGATTGAGAAGTTGGTGAAAAGTGGACTTCTAAAGAGTTTAGAAGAAAACTCTTTGTCGGTATGTGAATCATGCCTAGAAGTAAGATGACCAAACGACCTTTTACTAGAAAAGGTTACAGAGCCAAAGAAGCCTTGAAGCTTGTACATTCAGACCTCTGTGGTCTGATAAATGTTAGAGCTCGAGGTGGGTATGGATATTTCATTTCTTTCATAGATGATTATTCAAGGTTTGGGTATCTCTTCCTAATGCAACGTAAGTCTGAAGCTCTTGACAAGTTCAAAGAGTATAAGGCTGAAGTTGAAAACTTGTAAGGTAAGAAGATAAAAACACTACGATCTGATCGTGGTGGAGAGTATATGAACCTCAAATTCTAGAACTATATGATAGAACATGGGATTGCATCCCAACTCTCGGCCCCTGGTACACCTCAGCAAAATGGTGTATTAGAAAGGAGAAACAGGACCTTGTTGGACATGGTTCGGTCTATGATGAGTTATGCTTATCTTCCAGACTCGTTTTGGGGTTATGCAGTGGAGACTGCATGTTATATACTAAACAACATTCCCTCGAAAAATGTTTCTAAAACACCTATTGGGTTATGGAGAGGCCGTAAAAGTAGTTTACGCCACTTCAGGATTTGGGGTTGTTCGGCACATGTGCTAGTGACTAACCAAAGAAGTTGGAACCGCATTCGATGGTTTGCCTCTTTGTAGGCTACCCCAAGGAAACGAGAGGAGGATACTTCTATGATCCAAGTGAGAACAAAGTGTTTGTTTCCACTAATGCTATCTTCTTGGAAGAAGATCATATGAGGGAGCATAAGCCACGAAGTAAGCTCGTTTTACGTGGAATTTCAAGTGAGACCGAGATTGTTGAGGGTTTAACAAGAGTTATTGAACTTGCCGGCAGATCAACAAGAGTTGTTGAGGTCAGAACGTCTAGTCAACTAGCTCAAGAGTTGAGACTGCCTCGATGTAGTGGGAGAGTTTTGAACCCATCAGATCGCTACATGGGTTTGACTGAAGCCTAAAACGTCATTGCGAATGATGGGGTCGAGGATCTGTTGTCTTTTAAGAAAGCAATGGAGAATGTTGACAAAGAAGAATAGATTAAGGCCATGAACTAGGAAATAGAGTCTATGTACTTCAATAACGTCTGGTAGCTTGTTGATCCACTTGATGAGGTAAGACCTATTGGGTATAAGTAGATCTATAAGCAAAAGAGAGGTGTAGATGGAAAGGTGCAAACCTTTAAGGCTATGAGGAAATTTTCTCACCTGTTGTTATGCTAAAGTCTATCAAGATTCTCCTGTCCATAGCCACATTTTATGATTATGAAATATGGCAAATGGACGTCAAGACTGCCTTTCTGAATGGTAATCTTGAGGAGAGCATCTATATGACTCAACCATAGGGGTTCTTAGTTCCAGATCAAGAGCAAAGAGTTTGTAAGCTTAATAGGTCCATTTATGGGCTGAAACAAGCATCTCGATCTTGGAACATCAGATTTGACACTGCTGTCAAGTCGTTTGACTTTGACTGGAACGTTGATGAGCATTGTGTTTACAAGAAGATCATCAACAGCTCAATAGCTTTCCTGGTACTGTATGTGGATGATATCTTACTCATTGGGAATGATGTAGGATATCTGATTGACATTAAGAGTTGGCTAGCTACCCAGTTCCAAATGAAAGATTTGGGTGAGGCACAGTATGTTCTAGGAATCCAGATCATTCGGGATCACAAGAACGAACGGTTAGCCCTGTCTCAGGCATCGTACCTTGATCAAATGTTGATCAGGTACAGGATGCAGGATTTCGAGAGGGGTTTGTTACCTTTCAGGCATGGAATTGTTCTGTCTAAGGATCAATGTCCTAAGATACCTCAATAAGTTGAGAAGATGAGATTGATTCCCTATGCCTCTACTGTAGGATGCTTGATGTATGCAATGTTGTGTACCAGACCCGACATTTGCTATGCAGTAGGGATTGTCAGTCGGTATCAGTCCAATCCAGGATTTGATCAATGGACGGCGGTCAAGAGGATCCTCAAGTATCTTCGGAGAACGAGGGACTACATGCTTTTTTATGGAGATAAGGATCTGATCCTTACAAGATACACGGACTCCGACTTTCAGACCAATCAAGATTCTTGCAAATCGAAATCGTGGTCAGTGTTTACTCTGAATGAAGAGGCTGTAGTTTGGCGAAGCATCAAGCAAGGATGTATCGCGGACTCCACTATGGAAGTCGAATACGTAGTGGCTTGTGAAGTAGCTAAAGAAGCTGTTTCGCTGAGGAAGTTTCTTACAGATTTGAAAGTTGTTCCAAATATGGATTTGCCTATCACTCTTTATTGTGATAACAGCGAGGCTGTGGCAAATTCGAAGGAGCCTCGGAGTCATCATTGAGGTAAGAACATAGAACGAAAATATCACCTGATCAGGAAGATTGTGCGTTGCGATGATGTGATATTCGAGCAGATCGCATCGAAGCACAACGTTGCTGATCCCTTTACAAAGCCCTTCACGGTAAAGTGTTCGAGGGTCACCTGGAGAGCCTGAGTCTGTGGGACATGCGGCGTCTTGTCTAGGGCAAGTGGGAGATGATACTGGGGTATGCCCTAGTTTATTGTATATTGTACATTAGTCTCCTGAGTCATTAGGATAAGTGGGAGATTGTTTGGATTGATGTCCTAATTCTCCTGGAGTCTCATTGTTTTGTAAAGATACATATTGTTCAATGAATAAAATTAGTGTTATTTAGTTCTGACATTTATTCATATCCAATAAACAAAGCTCCTTGGTTATCTTTTGTGAACTTAAGCATGTATATGTGATATACAAGTGGATCATGCCTTAAGTGATAACCTAAATGGGTCTGTAGTATAAGGATTAAGGTGGGATACCTGATCCTGGTGACACTACGGATACGGCCCACTTTGTAGAGGTTTGTAAGTGTTGTAAACTATTACATATGGTTGATCCAGACCATTCATGTGGAGACTTGGAATGGGGGTATCCTATACAAAGAGTTTGTATAAGACCTGGACCACGAGATGACTAGACTCTGTATATAACGCCATTGATACTAGAAACTTGCATTTCACCTAAATGACCATAGGTGACACGACCTCAACCTTGAGTGTTTTGTGAACTCCTGCCTTTGAGGGCAGTCCTTTGATTAGTATGGGTGAGCGTGGCCAGATTGCCAACTCAACATGCTTATCTTTTTGGGGACTTGTCTGATCTGGGAGCTGGGAACTCAATCCACAATATAGAATTCACTTCTTTCCCGAAGCAGGGATAAGTAGAGAGATTGCTCCTTTAAGGGTTGATTCCAGGGCTTGAACATACTGGCCACAACTTCTCTTTGTAAGAGAAAACTCAGTCATAGTAGAACTATGATTTACGTTCATTAGAGGGATCGGTGGTACTTAAGGAGACAGATGTAACTACAGGGGCATAACGGTTATTGGCCCAACTGTCCTTACAACCGATCTGTGAAGGGTTGTCGCACTGCTCATTGGTTAAGATGGACACATAATATATCTGTAGTGAGAAAAGTTCAGTTGTCAGTCTTTAATGGAGTGTCTGGCAATTAACGGATGGTGGATCTCGTGACTAAAGAGTTTAGTCATTTATTCACGTACCGTTGGAGCTTTGGATCTACAGGTCTATGAGGTCCCCTTGGTAGCTTGGATTCATTTTGAAGGATCAAGTTCTTGGTGTTAATTTAAAATGTTCAAATTGACAAGAGGTATTTTGATTATATGTGATATAATCGGTATGATGTATGAGATACATCTAGTGGAGGATTAATGTAAATAAGATTTACAATAAGTACCATGGAATAGAAAAAGAACTATGGTTTATATGTTTCATGAGATGAAATATTAAAACTATAGATTATAAATATAGTATGATAAGTTGGTTATCATTTATGTTTATAATAATATTAATTATTAGATAATTAATAGTTTTTCTTTTAAATAACCAAAAGTAGTGGGTGATTATTGATCATAGTAACCATGAGATTTTAAAAGGAAATCGGTTTCCTATTTTGAAAAAAAAAACAGAGAGAGGTGTTTACAAAAGTTTGAAAAGATTTGAGTTTTCTCTCCGGCGAAAAGAAACTCATGGAAGTCGTCAAGTAAATATAGATTTACTAAACGACGGCTGGGCTAGGTAAACAATCGTGCAGATGCTAGCTAAACGATCATGCAATGTTTACTAAACGATCGCATAGCTTTGCTAGATGATCGCTGGCCCAAGGTACACGATCGTGTAGAGTATGCCGTGCTAAACGATATAGCTTTTGTTAGACGATCACATAGTTTTATCTAAACGATTGGGCATCGACCTATACGATAGGTCTTCGACTTCTCCACTCTGTCTCTTATACACATCTAGATGTGTATAAGAGACAGATCTAAACGATTGGGCATCGACCTATACGATAGGTCTCCGCCATCTCCCACTTGCCCAGTCGTGTACGCGATCGGTGTTTCCTCCTTCGTCTGCCTCATACCAAGTCCGAACAGAGCCCACCCTCTAAATTCTCACATCGAGAATACCAAGGTCGCCTTGTTGGTGGTGTCAGACTCAACTCGACACCGTCGAGGTTTACCGGAGTCCGTTTGTGGTTCTGTGGAGGCCGTTGGCTATTGTGGAGGAGTTCATGACCGGGGAGATCATTGAAGACGAGTACGAAGTGTTCGTGCGGTGTTGCGGTCATGTAGATTGGGCGCTTGCGGTTGCCGTGATCGATCAGAGTGCACATCGGAGCGTGGAGATGCTTCTGCGGTTGTTAGTACAGTTTTTCCCTCTGTACTTGTTATTGTTTCATACTGTAATTTCTCTATATATTTGCATAACCGTTTGTATGGAAGTCGACTGTAAATGTATTGTTGATTCATGATTGTAATTTGGAATAGTCTTGCTTCCGTTGCTCACGAAAATCATCGAGTGTCGATTTCCTTTAATAATTTCATTGATGATTGAGACTTACATTTCACCAAAACGACCATAGGTGACATGACCTTAATCCTGAATGTTTTGGAACTTTTACCTATAGAGGCGGTCCTTTGATTAATATGGGTGAGAGTGGCCAGATTGTCAACTCAACAAGCCTACCTTTTTGGGGATTCGTCTGATTGGGGAGCTGGGAACTCAGTTACACAAGATGAAATTCACTCATTCCTCGAAGTAGAGGTAAGTAGATAAATTGCTATCTGAAAGGCTGATGCCGAGTCTTGAACATAGTGGCCACACCCAAAGAAAGGACTCGGTCATAGTATGACTATGACTTATTATTCATTAGAGGAATCAGTGGTACTTAAAGAGTTAGATGTAACTACAGGGGCAAAATAATAATTTGGTCCAACTGTACTTATGAGCGATTTGTGAAGGGTTGTTGCACTGTTGCTTGATCATATGGATATAGAAATATATTTGTAGTGAGAAGAGTACAGCTGTTGGTCTTTGTGAAGTACCCGACAATTAACGGATGGTGGATCTCGTGACTAAATAATTTAGTCAACTATTCACGTACTGTTGGAGCTTCAAGCTATAGGTCCATAAGGTCCCCTTGGTAGCTCATTAGGTTGAAGTTGAGAATCAAATTTTGGGGTTAGTTTGAAATGTTCAAATTAACAAGAGGAAATTCAATTATATGTGATATAATTGGTGTGATGTATGAGATACATTAATTGGAGGAATTAATATAAATGTAATTTATAGTAAGTACCATAAAATAGAAAAAGAACTATGGTTTATATGTTTCATATGATGAAATATTAAAACTATAAGTTATAAATATAATATGGTAAGTTGGTTATCATATTTATTTATAATATATTAATTATATGATAATTATTTCTTTTTCTCTAATAACCGATTGAATGGGAGGTTATTGGAAGTTTTGTGGNATTTATAATATATTAATTATATGATAATTATTTCTTTTTCTCTAATAACCGATTGAATGGGAGGTTATTGGAAGTTTTGTGGTAACCTTGAAATAAAAGGAAAATTGTTTTCCAAAATTGTTGGTTGACCCATTCGGATAATACTCACCGAAAAGGGCTATCAAGGAAAAAGAGTTTTTACTAAGTGATTGCCGTTGAGAGTCTAAACGATCGTTTAAGATTTGACTATACGATCGTTGACCTTTGATCATTGCTACACGATCGAGTAGCAAAGTCTACGCGTTAAGCTTCAGTTTACTAAATGATCAAGTACATCGTCTATGCGTTAGACAACTTCATATCTCCCACTTACTCGATCGTCTACTTGATCGCATACCTCCTCTCTTCTTCAAGCCAAGATCATACAGAACCCACAACTCTTGAATTCTTACACCGAGAATACTAAGGTAACACTTGCGATAGTGTCTTCATTCTGTTCATGAATCGAGTTAGACTCAATTAGATTTGGGGAGCATTCAGACTTTTGTACAGTCTGTGTCTGTGTTCGTGCTGTTGGCTATGTCGGTCGTTGCGTTCGAGTGCATTGTTGGACGCATTGGAGACTGATCAAGGGATTCTTGAAGAATGGTTCTTCTAAGGTATGCATATTCTTTCCCTTGAATCTCATGTAGCATGTTGTAGTTTCTATTGATGCATAACTTGTTAGTTTCCATTTTAAGACTGTGATTGATTGTGTTCATTTTGAATGGAATTCGAAACTATCCCTTCCGCTGCTCATGGAAATCCCCATGTTAGATTTTCTTCAATTGGTATAAGAGCCAGGTTGTTCTGATATTCTAAATTCTATTACTATATTGAACTTATTTTACAGTCATGGTGGGTCTTAAGATTTCTTTATGCATTTAAGGGTTAAATGTCTATATGGGTATTGATGAATGTTTACGGATTGCCTATGTTTAAAGCTTTCTTTAATTTTACGAATTGTTAATTTATAAGGGCCCCTACGTCTTTGGGCATAATTAACAAGCAATCGAGTATGTGTTCAAAGTGTTTGAAGTTGTTTGAGTCGTTCGTGATGAAGTTTCGAAGCATGGAGATGCAGTTCTCATCGAGGAAGAAGACCAAAGGATGGTCGTATCGTGTAGCCTAGGTAAACAATCGTTGAGATTTGGCTAAAAGATCGTATAGAAAAGTTCTACCCGATCGTGTAGTATTCACTAAACGATCGTTTAGCTAATCTAAACGATGGGATAAAGTGTTTACTCTATCGTGTAGCATTGGTTGCTCAATTGCATGGATGCTTAGGGTAAACGATAACATAGAGTTTTTTGACACTCATCGTTTAATAAAAGGCGCGTGCACTAAACGATCGTGTAGTTCAGCATGCCTCATCGCATAGTCACTGATTACACGATCACCCAGTATACGATACCTTGATGCTTGCTCTGCGATCGTTCGTTTAAAGGCTGCATGATCGTGTGGCCTTTATGCTTCATCGCATAGTCAAAGGTACATGATCGTTTATGCTCATACAACGTAGCTAGGCGATCACAAGGAGTTGTTACACGTTCAAGGAGATGCGTTCTTCGCTCGGATGGTTCAAGACCCGATTCGCCTGTTTGAACCGGTGACTCATTGCTCTTTGTAATAGTTAGCTTAGTTTTTTGAGGATTTGAGGCTAATTATCTTAGTTCATAAACTTTTACTTAATGTACATGAGATGCATGTTTTTTTATGTGCCATAGTGTATGACATATAGATTTAAAACTCACCTTTGGTTATGCATTTTTTTCATGCATCATATATTATAAGTGTTATAATATAGTTATTGGAATGATGAAATTACAAGAAAGCATGCTCACTTAAATTAAAAATAGAATTTATTATTTAAAATTAATTTTGATTAATTTACATAAAAATTTGACTTTTAAATTAGATAGTGGAAAAGTCCCGCATTTGAGTTTTAGTGGGATTTTCCATTTCTTAACACCTACTCCACTCACTTAGTGCATTTCGAGGTGTCACTTTGCTGAATGAGTTAGTGCTTGCATGATTGAGCTTAATAAAAGCTTGATTGTTTGATTATTTTCACATCATGCAACAAAATTTTAGTGAAAATTTCTGAAATTTTATGTTCATTCTCAACTCTCCATCAAACCCTTTGAATCCTAGCTTAATTGAGAGTTTTCACCACTCAATCCAAAGTTGAGAATATTAGAGAAGACTCTCTTAGTAGTATACTATTGATTTGAAGATCAAATTCGTTATTTGTTAGATTCAACAAGGATTTGAGGAGTTTCAACAAAGGTATACTTCTTGTGAAACCCTCTTTTTGAAAATCTGTCTTCGCACACTTTTAAACTTAAATTAAGTGTAATTAGAGTGCTTATTTATTCTGTTAGCTTCTGCATTTTTGCATATTTAATCCATCAAGTATCAGAGTATGATTCAAGCACTCAATTAATGTTAATTTGAGTTTGGTGGGTGAATTTCTAGCATTGCATGTTTGGTGATTGATATGGTTTTTCAATCAAATTTGGCATTAGATTTCTCTTTGTTTCAAGTATTAAATTTGTAATTGACTCTTTTTTTATGAGACTTAATGTTTGATTAAAGGTCTGTAATTTTATAAGAGTTAATAGAGTTGAAACTAGGTTGTATTTGAAGATTTAAGCACGCAAGCTCAACTGGAAAAACTGGAAAAGACGCTTCTGTCGCTGCCCAGATAGTATTGCAACACTGTTCTTCATAGAACCCTTGTCGTTGCAACACTGGGATGGAGCGTTGTGACATTGCTCATCCCAACCTAGAAACGCGCGGTCCTTGAAGTATTTCTTGGGAGCGGTCCAATTTGACCGGTTCGGTGGCCTGGGGTCTGATTCAACCTTGTTTGGATCAGTTCAGCCTCTTTTGGAGCTTTGAACGGTAGGTTGGGGTGGTTAAGGTCCGGGTCGGGGCGGTTCGAGCGATCTAGTGGCTTCCTCATTTTTTTATTTTATTAATATATTTTTTAGTTATTGCTTGCGTAGGATGCCAAAGTTGAACCATATCAAGTGTTGTTTAAATATCTTATGCATGCGACGTATGTTATATTTAAATCAAAAATGTATCTGCATATTGTATGCTATGTAGAATTAAAATCTCACCATAGGAAAAGATGTTGATATATGTTATAAATTAGTTATAATGTATACAATATGCATGATTAAGGTTTCAAATGTTTAATATAAGTGTTATATTAAAGCTCGAATACCTTTGATGAATGTTATAGATGAAAACATGTTTGTTGTGTTTATAATGTGTTATAAAAATTGGATTACACATTAAAATCCATAACAAAGATAAGTTGCATGCTCACTTAGATTTACAACTTGTTTTAATAGTTAAAATAGGTCGTTATCTTATTAAATACAGTTACAAACTCAACCGGTATATAATCCTGTCTAAGGCTGGAGGTATTTAAGTTGACGGTCTATGAAGCACCTCCTACCCAGGGATTATGGCCAGATTATTTAACGTTGTTAACCGGTTTTATGAGCTCGTGTGAGTGATGTGAGATAATAAAATGTTTTATCACCTACACATCGTAGGTGAGTTGTGTTTGGAAAATCACATAGACTTAGGATGTTTATTAGCCGAAATATACCTAAGAACAAAAGATACCCAATATGTTAGAACACTCTAGTGGGAGATTAATAATATATACGATATATTATTCTTAGTTCTCACGTCCCTAAAAATTCACACCATGAGATCCATGTTCGGCTTCATGTTGATTTTACCTCGACTGCTCCATTCGAAAAGTGTTTGCATGGGTCAATATAAAGGTGAATAGGGGAAGTAGTTCATAGTAAGTGGGTGCAGAAAATGTGTCAACATATCCTACGGTTTCTTCTATTAGTTTGAGCCGTGAGATTTTGTTGCGTCTGCTGTCGTTTTTAAGCGGCATTAGCTAGTTGTTGTTGCGACGATCCCCTCGGAGGGTTGTAACATAGGATTCAAAACAACCTAAACTTCATAAATGAATAGGGTTTGTTAGTTTTGGTTTCAACATTGTCTTTCTCTTCGGGGGCATATTCATATTGTTCTATGAAATCTGAAAATGGAGGGTCACACTTACAAAAATTACTAAGTGCTAGTAAGTTCTTTATCATGATTGTTCATTGTTAAAACTAATTATTTCAATTAGATGACATAGGGTAACTCGATCTTAATCCTGAGCTAACTATAAACTCCTGTTTATTTGGGATTATCCTATGATCTACATAGGTGAGAGTAGTTCAACAATACTACTCAACAAGCCTCCCATTTTAGGGATAAGACAGAATAGATAGTTGGGAATATAGTCTTGCAAGATGGAACTCATTCCTACTCGTTTTATGGTTAACAGATACATCGTTCTCTTAAGTGCTGATTCCTGGTTTTGAACAAAGGGGCCCGATCCTCTCATGGCCGAGAGAGATATGGTTTTTTCGTTGGACTATAAACCAATTATTCAATAGAGGATCAGTGGGAGCTTAAGGAGCAAAACGTATTTACAGGGTTAAAACGATAATTTTGACCCAGATGTAAACACGAACGACCTGTGAAGGATCGACTTACTGATTATTGTTAAATAAAATAGACAGAATCATACCTACAGTGAGGAGAGTGAAACCATCGAGCTATAGTGGTATGTATTGGTGGTTAACGAATATTGATTGACTCGGGTTAAAGAGTTTAATCGATTAATCTCGAATCACTGGAGCTCATGGTTTGTAGGTTCATAACGTCTCTCTACTAGCTCGTAAAACATTAACACCTTGGATTAGAAAAATTAAACAAATTTTGAAGAGTTCAAAATTCGAAATTAGGGTTTTTTAATTTGAAATGTTTAAATTCAGTTTTAGGGTTTGGATAATTGTATTCAATATAATTAAACGTTTTAATTTGTTGAAATTAAACGTATATTGGAGAGTTTAAAATATTTAAATATTGATTACATGAATAGGATTCATGTTTAAATCAGATGTTTTTATTAATTTAATATTTGATATTAAATTATTGTTATTTAATTAATTAACTAAATTTGTTTAGTTAATTATTTAAATAAAATATTTTTCAGATTTAATTCAATTTTAGAAATAGAATTTATTATTTAAAATTAGTCTTGATTAATCTAAATAAAAATTTGAATTTTAAATTAGATAGTGGAAAAGTCCCATATTTGAGTTTTAGTGGGATTTTCCATTTCTTGACACCTAGGCCACTCACTTAGTGTATTTTGAGGTGTCACTTTGCTGAATGAGTGAATGTTTGCAGGATTAAGCTTAATAAAAGCTTGATTGTCTGGTTATTTTCACTTCATACAACAACTTTGTACGAACACTTATGGTGTATAATATAAATGATATTTACTTCACTACTTGGCTTTGCACATTTAGATGTTTTTCATTTTACCACAAACCAATAAACTTAAAATATCTGGTTATCTGTATGTAACTTAAGCATGTATGTGGTGACATCCAAGTGGATCATATCTTAAGTGATAACCAAAATGGTCTGTATTATATGGATATAGGAGGGAAACTTTATCCTGGTAACGCTACAGATGCGACCCGCTTTGTGGAATGGTCACAAGTATTGTGACTTGTCACAGATGATCTAATCCTGATCATTCGTGTAGGGGACATGCGAGCGGGGGCGTCCTATACAAAGAGTTTGTATAAGACCTGACCACGAAGTGTTAACGTCTCGTTATATAACACTGTTCATAACTGAGACTTCACTTCACTAGGATGACCATAGGTAACATCTGTCTCTTATACACATCTAGATGTGTATAAGAGACAGACAGGTGTTAACGTCTCGTTATATAACACTGTTCATAACTGAGACTTCACTTCACTAGGATGACCATAGGTAACATGACCTCAATCTTGAGTGAGTTAGGAACTCCTGCCATTAAGGGCGGTCCTTTGATTTGCATGGGTGCGAGTGGCCAGAACGCCAACTCAAACCTACCATTTTGGGTATTCGTCTGATTTGGGAGCTGGGAACTCAGCTACACAAGATGGAATTCGCTCCTTCCCCGAGACATGGGTAAGTAGATAGATAACTCCCTTAAGGGCTGATTCTAGGGCTTGAACGATGTGGTGCTACGCACCTTCTCATGCCCTGAGAGGTGTTCACACATAGTAGGAATATGTTGTATTGTTCATTAGAGGGATCAGTGGTACTTAAGGAGGAAAATGTAATTACAGGGGCAAAACGGTAAATTAGCCTGCTATAATTACGAGCATCTGTGAAGGATCATTGTACTGATGATTGGTTATATCCAATGGACATAGAAATATATCTATGGCAAGAAGAATTCAACTATCGGTCTTTAGTGGAATGCTTGGTAGTTAACGGATAGTGGATATCGTGACTAAAGAGTTTAGTCAGTTATTCACGTACCGTTGGAGCTTTGAGCCATAGGTTCATAAGGTCCCCTTGGTAGCTTAGATACAAGTTGTGAGTCAGTTTTTGGGTCAATTTGAAATGTTTAAATTGACAAGAGGGAGTTCGATTATATATGATATAATTGAACGAGTAAATTAAATATGATATAATTAACTTTAAGTATGAGATACATTAATTTGGAGGAAATTGGATATAAATATGATTTATATCTAGTAGAGGAAAAATATTATAATTAATAGTTGATATTAACTTATAAGATATGAATGTGATAAGATCACATTAATTGGACGGTTTTAAAGGAAATGGGAAGGCGCCTCTTCGTTTAAAATAACGAGGGAGTGCATTATAAATAGCAGACGGTATGTTGATCTTGGTGTGCGCGGTTATTGTGTAAAAGATAGTGTCATCATTTAGAAAATCAGTGCGTATACGATAAGAGTGCACGATCGCTTACATATACGATATTGCTAAGCAATCGCATAACAATTACACTGTCGCGCACTATTATCTAAACGATCGCTTACCTTTTTACTTAGCGATCGTTTAACTCTTGGTATTTACTAAACGATCGTGTAGACGATCGCTTAGTTTTTTCTACGCGATCATTTTGGACGATTGCTCACCCACTTTCCTACACGATCGTATAGACGATCGTTTACCTTTTCCTACATGATCTTTTAGGCGATCGCTTACTTTTACTATACGATCGTACACTTTACCTAAACGATCAAACATATTGTCTATGCGATAGACGACCACATCTCTCACTTGATTGATTGTTGTGTACGGATGATCTTCTTTCTTCCCTCTACCAAATCCGAAGAAAGCCCACACTTTGGATTCTCACTCCAAGAATACTGAGGGCTCTAAGTGGTGTTGTCTTCTCCGATTCCTTCTGTTCAAGTGGTGACTGCTCGAGGTAGACGGTTGGGCTTCAGACTCGAGAAATCTTCACGGCCTCATTGCCGTATAAGCGATCATTTAATTATGCTTCTATCGTCTAGTACGGGTTGAACGATTATCTACCTACGGCATTTACTACACGATGGAGTCCTCCTGGCGGTTCAAGACCAGGTTCGCCTGTGAACCGATTTGCTCGATGAAAAATGTAATAGATAGGGTTATTTCATTCCGATTTTGTAAAGGCTCATTCCAGTCCATAAATCCTTTATGTTTTTACATGCGATGTATGTTTTTTAATATGTCATATGGTATGCACATATAGATAAACCCCACCTTAGGTCATCCATATTTTCTTTATTATAAGTATTATAATTTAGATAAGCATGCATACTCATGCATCATATAATATAAGGGTTATATTTATGTATGCTTTATTTATTTATTTTTTTCGTTATATTTGCGTTATAAATACTTAATTATATGATAATTAATCCAAATTTCACGTTTGGACGTGGGTTAGTGGGAATGAGTCGATTATTGTAACCGATGTAATAAAGATGAAATTTTTTCATTTTTGAAGAGCCAGTCGTCGTCGTCCAAAATATTTTCGTGAGAGCGCGTTGTTGAAAAGAAAACGATTGCTTAAGTTTTTTTCGAGAGCCTATACGATAGCACTCTCCGCCTAAACGATCGTCTACCTCGTGCCTAAATGATCACATACTATTTCCTACACGATTGCATAGCTTCTCTAAACGATCGTATAGTGTGCCATTTTTGCTAAACGATCATATACCTTTTCCTAAACAATCGTTCAATAAAATCTACACAATCGTGTAGCTTCTCTTAAATGATACGCATTTTGCTATGCGATAGCATCTTTTTCCCTCCCACTTGCTTATCACCTACATGATTCGTGTTTCCTCATTCCTCTACCAAATTCACCAAAGACCACGCTTTGGGTTCTCATTCCGAGAATACTCAGGGCTTTTTTCTGGTGGTGTCGTCCCCACGGGTTTCGTGTTCCCAGTTGTTCGTGCTGTTGCAGTTGACACTTCTGCTGGGCGTTGGTAGATCGCTTGGAGGTTTTACGCTACTATGAGTGCTAAAGTTTGAAGTCTATCTTCAACTGGTATGGCACTCATTCTCTTGTTTTGTTGTTCATAGCATGCTGATAATTAGTATTTGTTTGCATAACTGTACGTATGAATGTATATTGTTGTATTTCGGTCACTGTGAGATCGGAGCGATTCGAACGCGCTCATGGAACTCTTTGGTAAGAGATCCTTCACATATATTATAAGCCTTCCAAACATTTTGAGTGGTGTTCTGAGTCAGAAGAGGAGGACACTCCTCCGTAAGGACGGACCTCAGATCATCTATGATCAAAATAGTAGTTTTCGCCAGTCAGTTTGTCGGCACTTAAAAGAGCTAATGTGGTTGTAGACATTTTAACATTACTGAAAACATGAACAAACTTAATGAGTTTATGCAATACCACTTTTAACACCAATTTTAGTTTTAGCAAAATAGTTTCCATGTATCCTAAGTGAAAAAATATCTATTTCACAATGATGCCCCAGCGAGGCAGGATAAAAGTCACCGGTGGGGTAATCAAGTGCCCTTTCACTAGGATGAGACAAATTCAACCATTAGACTGAAACAACTCTTGTAACTGACTCTAACAGTCACCATTTTTCGGTGCAAAACTGTTAACCATTAACAATTTTGCTTAAATGTAACCCTTCATTTTCGGCCCTAGAGTCCCACCCTAATGCGCTCACCGTAGAAAAAAAGTAGATTAGGACAAGAGACTAAAATGACCATATCCTTTATAAGAGATCAGATAAAGCGTCGTGCAAAACTGCCATCCTTTAGAAGGACACTCCTGGGTGCCTCGAGACGATGCACAGAAACGTTATCCAACCTAATGAGATAGACCGTGGGATATGTTGTCACATGTCCCACTTCCACTTACTACAAACATTCTCTCCATTCACCTTGGTATTAACTTACCAAGACACCATCCTTTAGGGGGACACTCCTAGGATGCCTCGAGGTCGATGATAGTTCTCAGTGTATGAACATTAGGGAGAAACGCGAAGAGGTTTAAATGAAGTATCATATACCCCAAGTACCTTCCACTGAATGTTCTACCTAGGGGTTCATTAACTTAGATCATCTGGCTACTGATTTTATCTAAGTGTGAGTGTAAGTTTCTAAAAAACAACTCTCGTCTTTGATAATTAAACAAGTTCAAATCAAGTCCCATTAAACTCTTTAACGAACTATCATCAAATTTGCATGCATGCATCAAATCTAATTCATCTTTCCAGGTAAGTTCCCAGGTAGGGGTGTTCCGTCTCTGTCAGCTTAAGTACCCCAGCCTAGAAAGAACCCGCCTTAGACAAAAGGTCCCTTATAGATAGATTTGCTACATAGTTAATATTTTATTATTCAATTTAATCCTATTAAACTGATTAAAAGATTAAACTCTTTCAAAACCTTGATCTTAGGTCTATCTTCATCAAATTTTAAAACTCTTTCAAAACATGATTCAAGCCAAAGTTTGCATGCATGTCTTTCTTATTGATTTTAGTTCTAATTTCCATTATAACTCTTATAAAAGAAACAATCAAAACCACTCACATTGCTAAGCAAAACTAGGTATCTATAACTCTTATAAATTTAATCTATGTCATGCTTCATACAATGTCCACTCATTACTATATATAACTCTTATATACTTGGTAATGAACTAAGCATACATACTTCCATACACCCTTATACTATAACATTTATAATATAAAGATGATGCATGAATATGCTTAATACATGCATAGATATAACTCTTATATTATATGATGCATGAGCATGTTCTTAAGTAATTTAATCATGCAAACTATTATATCATAACTCTTATAATAAAGAAATGATGCATGACCAATGCATGGTGGGATTTCAACTATATGGCATACCAACTATAAAACATACATCTCATGTACATTCACAAAATTAATGGACCGGGATGATTAGCCTAAAAAACCGAAAATTAAATTCTATCTATTACATAAAACCAACCAGTAAACCAGTTCACAAGCGAACCGGGTCTTGAACCGCTTGGGTGAAGTCTTCTTCCTGATTGTTTAGTAAATTGGGTTGTGTAACCACGATCGTTTGGCAACAATCGAGTACCCTTGACTATGCGATGAAGCATGAAGGCAACTCGATCGCGCACTAAATTAAACGTAAGTTTGACCAATTGTGTAGACGACTATGATGCTATGAAGCATGATTGTTTAGACGATCGAAGAGCATGCAATAAGTAACATTTACCCTGCGATCGTGTAGTTAGTGACTATGTAATGAAGCATATGGATTTACACGATCATTTAGTGTGCGTGCGTTTACCTTGCAATCGAGTATCCAATACTCAACGATCGCTTACCCTGTCGTTTACACGATCTGACCAACCCTTGGTCTTCTTCTTCCTCGAAGTAGTGCGCATCTCCATGCTTTGAAGCTTCATGATGAGCGACTGAAACTGACTCAAACACTTTGAATTTACAGACTCGATAACAAGTTAATATGCCAAAAAACACAGTAGCCTTTACAATTAACTTTGAAAATGTAAAAGAAATTAATAACTAGGGATAATCATCCCAGAAACTCCATTAATCCACATCCACAAACACATTTAACACTTAAACAGAATGTAGACATGCTTAACACTCACCAAGAATGTAAATGCAATTCTATGCATCAACGGATTTGGAATATTAGAACCTGGTTTTGATACCAATTGAAGGAAATCTTATCAAAGAGAACCCATGAATGGAAGCACGATCGATCCAAATGCATTGTGACAGAATTAAATGCATTCACAAACATACAGAATAGTTATGCATCTTTAACAAATTACAACATGCTTTCATAGTTAAAAACAAAAAGAATGAGAGATTTACCTTTGAAGAACTCTTTTTCAGTGAATCTCTCGCTCTCGTGAAGAACTGGAACAACAACCTCTTGTTGTCGCTCTAATCGTCTAGCCAATCTCTTGTTGTCGCTTAGATCACGAACAAGCAACCCCTTAGACACCACCACTTGGCAACCTTGGTATTCTCGGAGTGAAAATCTAGGAGGTGTGGGCTCTGTTGGATTTGGTTGAGGGTTAGAGGTAGGCAACAATCGAACTATACGACCAAGCAAGTGGGAGAATGGAATGTCTAACACATAGACTTTTTATGCTTGATTGTTTAGTAAACCTCGCTAGGTACACGATCGTTTAGAAAAACACACTTGATCGTTTACACATCGTTTAGTATATCTCACTTGACACATGATCACTTAGTAAATCACGTTGGATTGTCTACACGGTCGTTTAGAAATGGTGCTTTACCCGATCGTTTAGACTCTCGCTTAGAAGGCTATCGTGTAGTCTCTAGTCAGCTAAACGATTATTAAAAACACTTAATAAAGTAATATCTTTTAAAATGAAAATATTTTTTATTTTATCCTTCAGTTATGAAAACTGAACATAACCTCCCACTTTCACGTACGGTTAAAGGAGAAACTACCTACAATTATCATACGATTGTTTTAATTATAAATAAATATAGTAACTAACTTATCATATTATATTTATGACCTACAGTTTTAATATCACTTCATATGTAACATTTAAACCATAGTCATTTTCTCCTTTACTTAATATAAATCATATTTATATCAAATTCCTCCAATTAATGTATCTCATAAATCATATCAATTATATCACATATAATTGAACCAGTTTAATTATATCATATATAATCAAACTCTCTCTTGTTAATTTGAACACTACAAACTAACCCAAAAACTGATTCTCAACTTGAATCCATTGAGCTACCAAGGGGACCTTATGGACCTGTAGCTTGAAGCTCTAACGGTACGTGAATAGCTGACTAAGCTCTTTAATCACGAGATCCACCATCCATTAATTGTCGGGCACTCTACTAAAGACCAACAGCTGCACTCTTCTCACTAGAGATATATTTATGTGTCCATTGGATATAACCAGTCAATAGTATGATAAGTCTTCACAAATCGCTTGTAAGTACAACTAGGCCAATTTACCGTTTTGCCTCTATAGTTACATCTAGCTTCTTAAGTACCACTGATTCCTCTAATGAATAATACATCGTAGTCCTACTATGAATGGACACCTCTCGGTTCATAAGAAAGTATGTGGCGTCACATCGTTCAAACCCCAGAATCAACCCTTAAGGGAGCAATCTATCTACTTACCTCTGCTTCGGGGAATGAGTGAATTCCATCTTTTGTAATTGAGTTCTCAGCTCCCCAATCAGACGAATCCTCAAAGTAGAAAGTTTGAGTCGGCAGTCTGGCCACTCACACCCATGCAAACCAAAGGACCGTCCTCATAGGCAAAAGTTCCCAACTTACTCAAGATTAAGGTCATGTTATCTATGGTCATTCTAGTGAAATGAAAGTCTCTGTCATGGATGACGTTATATAAGAGACTAAACATTTCATGGTCCGATCTTATACAAACTCCTTTTTATAGGACACCCCCGCTCGCATGTCTCCACATAAATAACTTGTATGTATCTACAAAACGGGTCGTATCTGTAGTGTCACTAGGATAAGGTTTCCCTCATTTATTCATATACTACAAACCATTTAGATTATCACTTAAGGCATGATTAACTTGTATGTCTCCATATACATGCTTAAGTTACAATGACAACGAGGGATCTTAGTTTATTATTTTGTGGTTAATGCAAATAAAATATCTCATATTTCATAGACAACAGTGAAGAAAATATCTCATATTATTACATCACAAGCGTTTGTTCATACAGATGTTTACAAACTACATGACCTACGAGATTTAAGACATCAACCCCAACAATAAATAACTTAGTATCATTAATTACATATATGTTTGTTTCAGAGATCAATATATCATCAACATACAAAAAAAAAAGATCACACAATCAGCTCAAATAAATTAGAGAAAGTACATGTATCTAACAATATTTACTAATGTACTATTAAAGTTCTCATACCATTATTTGGTAACTCATCTATTGAAGTATTATTCAAATGCTATTTAAAGTATTATAGTAGTTATTTCAAATATTTAATCATATGAAAATATGCATAAAAATATTTGAAGATCCATTTAAACCTCGCTGGTTTATTTCCTTTAAGAAATTCTACTAAATTCATAAAGATCAATTTTCAAGATCCTAGATAGTCTCAATAAAATAAAGACTTTATACTTTCAATCAGTTGAAATTATATATATAACCATTATCATCTCCTTATTTAACCAATGTGAGACTTTGGTCGCTTTTCCAACAATCCTCCCCTCGAACAAAGAACCAATTGAGCCTCCCCTAAAGAAGTAGCTACTATGCGATAGAGTTTAGTCATGGATCACACTATGACTACTTATGATGTTCCACTTCATCTTTGTTCAATACCTGGTGATTATATCAACATGGATAAAGTAGGGACACGTCTCTGATACCACTTATTAGGGACAATAACTCTCAAAATATCTTCACAATAGTATGTTATTGTATTTATTTTGAACATAAGCCCTCATGCCTTATCAAATATAAATTATTTTATATGATTTAATACTGTTGTACTGTTGCAATTTTGGCATGAAAAGGAGTGAGTCTGATCACTCTGTGTTATATCATCATGAGTCTAAAGTGGTAGCTCACGCACAAAACTCCTCAGACACGTACGAGTCCTAGGCGTAGACCTAAAGATCTCTATTGTCCATGACTGGACAAGTACGTAGACCCAGGGCCTTCTATGGTCGTCCCGGTCAGCTTTGCTCAAAGCTTTTTGTTTAAGAGTGTGCTAGTTTGGAACCCTCTTTTAGGTAAGAAGATGTGAATAGAGAAGGCTTCTCCGTGATTGACGTTGTGAGCATCTCGAGTGTGAAGGATCTGAATACCATGAGGCAGGCTCTAAAAAGTTTTAATATAAGCAGTTAGGCAATATCTCAAATTACTAACAAATTTTATAAGCTTTCTAAATGATGAATTCACTGTTTTCATGCCGCCAAAAAATAATGTCACATGACCAAACTAAATTAAAAGTAATTATAATACTTTTCAACTTCAAAAAAATTAATGGTCAAACATAATATTCTTTCTAAGATAAATCATGTATAAACTTTGTAAAAATAACACATATAGCATTATTTAGACTTGATCATAGTAGGATTCCATTTAAGGTATTAAAAGTAATACAATAACATAAACCAATATGCTTGCCAATGTAACATTCAAATATACACTTATCAAATATATATTAAACATCATGCTCAAATATAGCAATGATATAGAATTACTAAATTCTTATGTCATATATGTAAAGATATGAGATATCTTTGAGCTTAAAATGAAAATTAAACGGCTCTCTATTTTTTTTTATAAAGTGTAGAATGGAGAAATCGAATCTCAAACCTCAAGGTCGATAGTATTAACACTATGCCAATTGAGCTACGCTCTTGTTGGCGAAACGTCTCTCTATTACAAACACATATGACAATCACCATAAATGAGTCCACTAATTTATTCATTACAAAGTGGAAATTCAATATGTTATACTCTCTCCAAAATTCTCAAAACATGCCTTCAATTGGATGACTTAGTCAATACACCATAAAAAAAATGTTCAAAATAAAATTTATTCATGAGGATCAATGAAATTATTATCACATTCTAAAAATTTATGAGGTTATGAGAGATTCATTCTAAAATCTTCCATTCATGCTAAACCGAAGACAAAGTCATCCAGAAAAAGCTTAATAGTTTTATGTTATATTTATGTAACAAATTACCAACTGATGACATGCAGAAATGCGTGTCATCTTAGGTCTTTTACTTAGAATTATGAAGGTCGTTAAGCAGAATATGCATCAATCATGATAGGAAATGGACATAAACGCGGTAACCCAACCATCGTGTAGATGACTGCATGTGGAGAAACACTCCATCGCATGGCCGAACGCGTTGATCAATGCATGGATGTTGCGATAATCAGCCGTATGCGTCCATCGCATGAGAGTTGCGCTCACCTAGCGATTGCAGTCATCGTGTAGAGTTGCGATATTAAGCGAATGCGGTCATTAAATGATTGCGGCTACGCGACAACGCATACTAATGGGATCAACGCAAGGTTGGTGGAATGAACGAAACAATGCATCTACCTCGAGAAAAACCAAAAGATGATGCTGACATTTCACCTACCACGCCGTTAGTGGCAGAGGTTAAAAAAGAACTAACGCGCCGATTTTCAGACTCAGAGCAGTCCAATTAATATTGTCAACGACCCAATCTCTATAAATAAAAGCCGATAAGCTGAAATTTAAGTTATCCGGGGATTTCCCCGCGATCTAGACAAAATGCGTGAGAAGACGCTACGAGTTCTTCACCTCCTTCATCCATTCCGAATGATGACCAGAGCTAGATCTCGAGAGAGTCAGCTCTATCGCCTATCCATGGCACCACCGGCAGCCTTGACGGACATCCGCTGGAAGCAAGTCTTTGCTTCCAACCGGTCACTTCATTTTCCTTTCTTTTCTTATATTGTATTGTATGACATTTTGTAATTAAGGAATTAATACAATTTGTTTTCAATGCATTTCTCATTTTCCTTCAACTCCATCTCCATCTTCTTTGCTTAGCATCTTTACTTTCATTGCAACACTTAGTAAGATTGCTTGGGTATTGCACACTTAGTCATGTGGATTAGGGATATGAAGCATGTAGCAACCCACCGAGAGGTGTGCGTTACGTGAGTATGTGAGTAACCTTATTTGCTTAGTATGAAGCTACGACAACGTCTGTCTATAGGCTAACGCATTACTTGTCTATGAGTAAAGTCAACAACAACTAACTGCCCAGGGGGGTAAGTGGTTGGTCGCATTAAGCAATGTATGCATTGTTCACTAGGGATAGGAACAGTCTTAGATAAGCAAGTTAATGCGGTTACCTTGTCCTATGAGCGCATCATTCATCATTTAGGCATACTTGGGAGAGTAGTCTAAAACCCAAATCTAAGACTCAGGAGAGCGGATTGGAACGCATAGGCAAGAATGGAGACCTTAGAGATAAGCTTCGTTTGCTATTACACAGCGTATGCACCCTACAAATTGGATATTACCTGCGTCCAGGAAGTAAGATAAGGGGTTATGCGGTAGCCATGCTCATGCGGTGGGAGCTAGTGAGCTGGTTATGGAGGTCTAGGCAGGCATAGGCTTCTCGACAATATCGCAGATACACCACATACGTCCTAGAGTTAGGTTCACGTGTGTGTAGCATGATTGCATGGTTTGCGTTGACTAAGGTTGCCTTTGCGGTCACTCTTAAAGGATGCAATGAAATCATCTCCACATTTTATCTATTTTTCAATACATTTATTTCATGTCAAGTGTTGTCGTATCTACCTCTCGTGCATATTCTCATTGCGTTGTCTGTTAGATAGGAGTAGGAGTAGGAGTAGGAATAGGATTAACTTAGCAACCTTACTTTCATTCTTTTATTTAAACCGCCGCATGCACATTACCACATACATATAGCTACAAATCCCTGTGTTCGACTTCGGATTACTCGAGAAACTTGCGTTCGCGTTATACTTGGCGTGAACGCAAGAAAACTTATGACAAGACGCATGGTCATTGCATACATTCGTTAACGCATGACTATCAACACTTATCTTAGGAACATGCATCGCATATTGCGTCCAAGGGATTTTAGTTGTTGAATAATTTGACTTCTAATTTTTAGTCATCACCAACCAAAATATTTTCTAACACATTTGAAATTTTGGATTTTGATTCAAATTTGAATCAGATCAAGAAAACCAAAAGACCCTCCATCATTAGCATATATAATAATTTATTTGGGTCATTATTTCCTTATTTCTTTCTACCAAAAATTTCTTTCCTAAACAAAACTAAATTTGAAAACAACAATCTTCAAATGCATAGAAAATTCACAGACAAACAGTAACAATCATTATTTATATTTGCAGAAATTATTTTCAAATCAATACCAACAAAAGTCCAAAGTAAATCGCCTATGGAGTAGATGTTATTTAGTTGATTCCCATAATTATTGTGTAAATGAATTCTACTCAATTATGTTTTCAAGCTATATGTATCTTAATAAATTGTACAAGAAAATTAAATTAGTACCTTGTCAACACCAGTACGCATGGTGAGAAGTCTAGAAAGAAACCATCTCCAACACCTTTGATCAATCCTGGAATGGCAATACTACTATAGAATATGGATTGCGTGACATTTCTTTGATCAATCCTGGAATGGCAATACTACTATAGAATATGGATTGCGTGACATTTTTCAAATGTCAAGTAAAGCGTATACCTAACGCTTATAAAAGCGTCGAGTATTCAACTGTCAAGTATAATGTGATAACTTGGCTCCGAAAAAATGTCAAGACAAATGTTTCTTGATACAATTTTCGTGTCAAGAAAGATAATACACATGACATTGGTGGTATGCCAAGTTTATATATTCTTGACATTGATTACGTATCATATATAATAACTCTTGACATTTTTTATTTGTCAAGTATATGTCTTTTTTTTCAAATTAAATGCCCCAATTGATATTCTCATTTTCTGCCTTGTATTCCAACAAAACAATTACATCAACTAAATAAACATTATACATTTAAGATCTATCAACTCAATATATTCATTAAAAATTTCATATGTTGACTATGACCTTTCATATGAACACTCCTCACAAATTACAACAATATTTCTCCTAACATGTACATGCACAAAATAAAATCTCAATTATTGCTTTTGTATACAAAACTCAACTTTCAACAAATATAAAAGTGACAAATTGTTTAATAAATAATCTATATACTGAGCATTGAAGTCTAAAGATCGAGAACTAAGGGACAGGCAAACCATGTTTAAGCAAGTCAGCCTGCAAAATAGAATAAATGACTATAACATCAAATTTCAAAATATTGAAGTAAGTGTTAAGATACAACAATGACAAAAAGTCATGCACAAGGAAAAATGTGCATGATTGGCTTATTTTATTCAATGGAAAAATATCATACTCAAAACTTAAAAAATATCTACAACTTAAAGTTAGGGACTTACTGGGATTTCATTCACTCTCTTTTGACCATATCCAGCCTTAGGAGGAACAATTACCTTTCGCTGGCAAAAAAAAAAAAAAAAAAAAAAAAAAAAAAAAAAAAAAGAAGAGAGAGATTTGAGAAAATATAATAAAGAGGAAGAAGATTATCAACAAATTAAGCATATACTAAAATTTAAAATAGAAGAATGCAGATACCTTTCCTTCAACTTTCACAACTTTCACAACTTTCAAACGAAAGCGACTTGACACAGTTGTAATCCCTTTATAAAGACAATCAAAGTGCATCTTTAATAGAAAACTAATACATAAATCAATGAGTAGAAGAGAATATTGGAAGTCCAATCTTATCTACAAGCAATAAAAAATTTCTTCAAAATTTCATTCTCCAAAATAACCGATTAACAACAAATAGATTTTTCAAAGTGTGGCTTGATTCGAATGCCGCTCAAAACTACAACTAAGCAATCCAACCTACGAAAAGTTCAATAATAATAGTTACAAACCCAAATTCTAGCAATTATGTAACAATTCCAAAAGAGTTTCAAGGCCTTAATACCTATCAAAACGTCCAAAACATCGTTAACTTTGCTAAACAGTGGCTCCAATCCCTTGAAATCTTTGAATTGAACATCAAAAATTGAAAATAACTCAATTATTAGACCGGTACTTCAATGTGTAACAAAGAACTATTAATACTAACCTCTAACACTTCAAAATCAATCTTATCATCAAACCTTCAAACAAGCAAATCATTATAGAAGATGCACAATTCTTTATGGCTAACTCCTTGCCTAAAAGAACCTTGAATTAAACCTAAAGCAAACATCAAAATTTAGTTCCAATCCTAAAACATAGCCCAAGTCACAAATTCATACCAATACATCCAAAACACTCGCTTGAACTATTTGCTCAAATCATGCTTCACTCGAGCGTCGAACACGAAATTCACTGCAAATACATACCAATTTGAAAGGTCTCAACCCAAATCTAAATCCCAACCAAACATTAAACCCACGTCAAACCAATGGGTATAACAAAATAAAAAGAACCCATTAACCTCACCAAGAGGAACCGAACTTACCCAAAATTTCATCAAACTCCACGATCTGGCAAAAATCCCAAAGAACGACGACGATTGAGGATGAAATAGTGGATCTGGTGTAGGACTAACCGGATCTAGAATAGGGGCAGCGCGACTGTATGGTGAAGGGCGTATGGTGCGAGGCTGGGTGACTCCAAACAGGGGCATCCCGGTGGCTGGGGCACGAGAAGCGGCGTCTGGTCGGCGCGAACGGCGGGCGGTGATCGCTCCTTTTGGCTTGGGGGAAAGAGACGAGCGACGACGTCTGATCACGAAAATGGTTGGGCTCGACGGCGACAGACAGCTTTGATTGGGAACTGGAGGTCAATGGCTGAGGGATGAGCTGGTCGGCTACCGGCGACAGGGAGAGGGTGAGTCGACTAGGCTAGTAAGGTGCTGCGAAGAGAGGGTTTTGGGGGGAAGGGGTTTGCAAGAGAGAAAATGAGGAAGGGCTTTTAGCCCTTTTACTTGTTTAAAATAATAAGTCAATTATTTTTTATATTTTACTTGACACGAAAAATGTGTCAAGTAAGACCTTATATTACTTCGTGTCAAGTAATGGTTCGCGTGAGAATATTCGAAACATTCCATCAATCTCTGCTTTTTTAACCCTTTTACTTGATATTTTCTTTTCTAAAAGATCATTACTTGACGTTTTTTCTAAAGAAACGTCAAGTAATTAAAAACTACAAGTGTTAAGTAATGTAGATTTTGTAGTAGTGCAAAGATGTAATGGTCAACCGTATTTATTTTATTCCGAAGATTCATCAAGGTTTAAGCCTGCCTTCACTAAATCTTCAATACTCAATTCTAAAATGTTCTTTTCCATGTGTCATTTTCATCAATACTATATGAATTATAAATTAAATTTATAATGGAAATTATGAAAACAAACTTAATTTTCAGAACAGAACAAGTCCACAAATGATAAACTAAGTAGAACCACAACAGATCTGAAAATTGTGTAGGAGTAGATTTGAAAAATAGACATGAGCAAACCCACTGTGGATTGAAGTATGAATGGCAAGTAGACCCTAAATTGCGGTGTTACATCATGAGACCAGAAACACGAACGGTGGTGGTGAATCACGAATGACAAATCCTGAACTAACAAGCAGATCTGATTTGAGCCCAAAGCTTGAAGATTGAAACAGATCTAAGTTAAGATTGGGCTTGAAGAACAACAGATCAGATGAATGGACCGACATACCTAGTGGACAGAGATGAATCACAACGTCGATGAGCGGATCTGACTCACACCGGATAGATCTACACACATTTGAAGATCTGCATGACGTCGTCACTGATTCTAACATTGGCTAACGAATCTGCACGACGCCAATGTTGATCTGGAAGAACCTTACCATTTTTTATCGACATCTAGAACGTAGGATGACTAAAATAATTTTTTTTCTTTCAACTTGTTATTTCAAATGAAGATTATTGTATTGTGGATAAATCCACTGCTTTGAATGTAAAAATGGCGCAACATCGGTGCTATATCGCAAGAAGCCAGATGCTCCTCAAGATTCACATAACACCTGGACTTTGACGTGGACTCATCATAGAATGGATTGGAATCAATAAAAAAAATAGCTAAAAAAACAACAGAAAACGAAGAAGATGTGTAAAGAGGAGAAGTTAAGGTTTTTTGTGTATACACAAGCTGCTAAAAAATCTTTTCCTAAGAAAAGGAAGAAAGAAAAAACATTTTTAAGAACTGGAGTTAATTCAAAGGATTAACGAATTAACACATTTTTTTTTGGTAAATAAAAAATTTTAACGATGATAAAAATTTTAAAAAGATAGGTAGTAAAAAGTTATTTCTATTTCGCGGAAGCGCGGTTACCTAAAGTTGTCTGTCTATTCGTCCAACAAACGGCAGCGGCGGCCCATGCATGTGGTGAAAAGATTATACTTCCGCCACCACCATACTTTAGAAGCTCTCTTGTAAACATTTACATGTATACCCACTTGTCAAGCCTAAATCTTCCACTGTGAAACAACTTCTACCTCTTTTCTCTCCAAACTCATTTTTCCTTTTGCTATGGGCCAAAAGCGCAAAGTCATTCCAAACAATATATGCTAATTGTAATTAGATTTTGTTGAGGAGAATTGGAGTATATGGCAAAATTTAAGGTTTCATTCTGAAAAATGGCAAAATCGTCCAGGAATAAAATTTATGGCAACTCACGTGACATGCATATGGCAAAAAATTTCTAAATCTCTGGTTTGCCCTTGTCGATGAAACTACAAATAATAGGTAATTATAGAATAAAAATAGGGGCGAGTTATGTATACAGAATAATTGTTGATATTCCTCAACAATAACTGCCTCTTAATTTTGCTTATGTAGTTAACATAATCTCCATATTTTATTATTATTTATATTTTGTTTAATCACTTTTCGAATTAATCTCACCTTAATTAAATATACAAATTTTTTCTACCAAATTATATTAAATATCCATATATTATTAACTTTTATTTTATCCATATATTTTATTCAAATCTTTAAATTATTTTTTATTACGTTTTCAATTTTATTCAAATCTTTGATTGTTTTCCATAATTTTTTATATACATTAATAAATTAGTTGTATATTTCTCATATTCTTAATAAATTAGTTTTATATATTTTTTTTGCTATATTTTAATGATTTGGAAAAAAGAAATATCACTCCCTGAAAAGAATGACCATAACTTTTGTTACTCACACAAAGTGTTCATTGATTTAGGTTTTGTTTGAAAGAGTAAAACAACATGCAGCGAAAGTATCAAGTATCCATAAGCTTTCTAATTCATTGATTTTGGCAAAACTAAAGCATGCTCTTCACAAAAAGTGGGTTTTATGAACATACCTTTGATGAACTCTCCAGGAAAACGCCTGTTCAGCTGCTATCTTCGCTTGTTATCAATGTGAACCACCTCAAAGCCTTCCCTACTATACTCTTGGAGCTTTAGGTAGATTTGAGGAACTCAAGAACAACTTGAAGATGTGGAAAAAAAAAACAGAGAAACTCACAGCAGCACAGTTGAAGAAGGCAATTTCTTTTTTAAAAAATTTCTCTCGAAATTCTGTGATTATCTTCTTCTCTCCAATAAACTCCAATCTTCTTTATATACTAGGATGAACATGCAAAGAGATGGAATGCATGACTTGCAGCTCATGCTTGGAGGAACAAGGTAGAGAAGATCATGGTTTGTGTGTAAACATAAAGATGATAATAATGGAGAAAACTCTTTTTCCATTATGTAAAACCATGCAAAACAATTTTCATTTTCTTTTTAAAACAAAAAAGATATTAAATCATTTTTATTCAAAATTTAATTTTCTTAAATTAACTTAAAAAATAATTAATTTAATATAAAATATTAAATATCAAATATTAAATTAATTTTTGCACAATAATCATCTTTATATATTTAAATCATATTTAAAAATTTATTCTCTTGTTCCGTTTAATTTGAACGTTTCAAATTAATCTCTCAAGCTACCTTAAAGCTTATCCATTTACGAGCTAGTAGGGGGACCTCGCAGACCTACAGATCATGGGCTCCAACGATTCGAGATTAATCGGCTAAACTTATTAGACCGATCTAACCCCATTCGTTAACTAATGGGACACTCCACTATAGCCCATAGTTGAACTCTCCTCACTGTAGATATATTATGTCCACTTAATAACCATAATCAGTAAGTCGATCCTTCACAGGTTGTTCGTAATCACAGCTAGGTCAAAAATACTGTTTTACCCCTGTGATTACATCTTGTTCCTTAAGTTCCTACTGATCCTCTAATGAACAATTTTGATTCATAATCTCTATGAATCAAATCCTTTCTCTATCATGAGAAGGCGGGACCCCGATTGTTCAAGACCTGGAGTTAGTACTTAAGAGAACAACCTATCTGCTAACCCTAAATAGGGTAGGAGTGAATTCCATCTTACAAGGCTATGTCCCCAGCTATTCATCTGGTCTTATCCCCAAAATGGTAAGCTTATTAAGCAGTGCTGTTGGATTACTCTCACCGTTTGCAAATCAAAGGATAATCCCGAACAAACAAGAGTTAATAGCTAGCTCAGGATTAAGATCGAGTTAACCTAGGTTATATAATAAATAAAATATTCAGTTTTAACAGTAAACGGTCGTTATAAAGAAAAGTGACTATTTTCGTGGTCCAGTCTATATGCAAACTCATTGCATAAGAAACCCCTACTCTCATGTCTCAACATGAACGATTTATGGATCCATCGTTTGTAGCACTTACAACTTCTTGTAACAACTACAGAGTGGGTCGCATCCAATAGTGTTACCAAGATGAGATATCTAATTTCATCCATATATTTATTAGACCATTTAGGCTATATACTGTCAACTTAATCCTGTTTATGTCACTACATAAAGTTACAACGTTCAGACTATAGCCAAGGATGCATTTATTGGATTTTCATAATAAGATGCAAAATCAACAAATCATTGTTATTGATTAAATAGAATGTTTAACACGAACTGCAAGTCTCTAGGACATTCCCAACAATCTCTCACTTGGACTAAAACTCCAGTGAGAACAAATATATACAATATAATGTTAAGATACATAATGGAAAAAATACAATAAACTAGGGCATCTACAATACCATCGACATTCTCCCACTTGCCCTAGATTACACTACTCAGAGTCCTAGTCCCACTAGGTGGCCCTCGAAAACTTTAGCCGAGAGTGCCTTGGTGAATGGATCAGCAAGGTTGTCTTCAGAGGCTATCTTTGTGACGAGCACATCTCCTCTGTGTACAATCTCCCAGATGAGATGGTACTTTCATTCATTGTGTTTTTCACGCTTGTGACTCTTGGGTTCCTTTGAGTTAGCAACAGCACCACTGCTATCACAATACAGTATGATAGGCAGGTGCATATTTGGAACGACTTCCAAATCAGCTAAGAATTTGCGTAGTCATACTGCTTCTTTAGCAGCTTCGCATGCAGCCACATATTCCGCTTACATGGTGGAGTCAGTGATACAACTTTGCTTGATGCTTCTCCAAACTATAGCTCCTCCGTTAAGAGTGAAATCTGATCCTGAAATAGATTTCCTGGAATCTACGTCAGTCTGAAAATTAGAATCAGCATATCTCGTAAGGATCAAATCCTTAGGTCCATACACAAGCATATAGTCCTTCGTTCTCCTAAGATACTTGAGGATATTTTTTTTTACAGCGGTCCAATGACCGTGTCAAGGATTAGATTGGAACCTGCTGACGATTCCAACTACAAAACATATGTCGGGACGTGTACACAACATAACGTACATCAAACTCCCAACTGTATAGGCATATGGAATTCTATTCATCTCCTCAACCTCTTGAGGTGTCTTAGGACATTGTTCCTTCGACAAATGAATTTCATGCCTGAAAGGTAATAAACCTTTCTTAGAATTTTGCATATTATACCTTGACAACATCTTGTCAATATAAGATGCCTGAGATAGTGCTAATCTTCTATTCTTTTGGTCTCGAAAGATCTATATTCCTAGAACATACTGAGCATCACCCAAATCTTTCATTTGGAACTGTGATGCTAGCCATCTCTTTACGTCAGCAAGAAAGATTGTCTCATTCCCAATGAGCAAGATATCATCAACATATAGAACTAAGAATGCTACAGTTTTGTTGACTATCTTCTTGTATACATAAGGTTCGTCAACGTTCTGTTCAAAGCCATAAGATTTGATCGCAGTGTTAAAACTTATGTTCCAGGATCTAGATGATTGTTTCAATCCATAAATGGATCGATTAAGCATACAGACTTTCTGTTCTTGTCCTGTTTCGACGAATCCCTCCGATTGAGACATAAAAATACTTTCATCAAGATAGCCATTCAAAAAAGTTGTCTTGACATCCATTTGTCATATTTCATAGTCATAATATGTGGCAATGGCAAGAATTATTCTTATTGATTTAATTATGGCAACAGGAGAAAAAGTTTCTTCATAACCAACTTCTTCTCTTTGGATAAAACCCTTTGCCATGAGCCTGGCTTTATAGGTCTGTACCTTGCCAGTTTGGTCTCGTTTTCTCTTGTAGATCCACTTACAACCTATAGGTGTAACACCTTGTGATTGATCTACAAGTTCCCAGACTGAGTTGAAGTACATAAACTCCATTTCATCGTCCATGGCTTTTATCCATTGTTCCCTGTCAACATCTTCCATTGCCTTCTTAAAGGTTAATGGATCCTCTAAACCATCATCTTGTATGATGTTTTGAGTTTCTGTTAAATCCATGTAGCGTTCAGGTTGTTGAATAACCCTCCCACTACGACAAGGCATCCCCAACTCTTGGGATGGACGTGAGAGGAGTACAACCGTTGTTGATGGACCAGCTTGATCGACAACTCTTGTTGATTTATCTGTAGTATCTTTAGACAGTTCTTGTAATATTAGTTTACTGCGAGGAAGATAATTCTTAATATGATCCTCTTCCAAGAAAGTTGCATTTGTCGATACAAACACTTTTATCTTCTTGAGGATCATAAAAGTATCCTCCTTTTGTTTCCATGGGATATCCTACAAATAGGCATAATTTCGAACGTGTTTCCAATTTCTTAGGATTCTGTACCGGACAACCGCAGATGCGGAAATGATGTAAACTTGCTTTGCGTTCTTTCCACTATTGATATGGTGTTTCTGAAACACTTTTGGATGGAACAACGTTCAGAATATAAATTTCAGTCTGTACTGCATATCCCCAAAAGGATCGAGGTAATTGAGCATAACTCATCATAGACCGAACCATGTCCAATAAGGTTCAATTTCTCCTTTCTGCAACACTGTTTTGTTGTGGTGTTCCAGGTGCTGTGAGTTGGGATTGAATTCCATGATCTGCTAGATAATTATGGAATTGCAAATCCATATACTCACCACCTCGATCAAATCGAAGTGTTTTAATTCTTTTACTTACATGATTTTCAGTCTCAGTCTTAAATTATTTGAACTTTTCAAGAGTTTCAGACTTGTGACTGATTAAGTAAATATAGCCATATCGAAAGTAATCGTCAATAAAACTGACGAAGTACTGATATCCTCCTCGAGCTTTAACATTCATCGGACCACAAAAGTCTGAATGTATAAGTTCAAGAGGTTCTTTGGCACGAAGACCTTTGTCAGAAAAAGATCTTTTCGTCATTTTTCCCTCAAGACATGATTTACATGGAGGTAGGGAACTGTCTTCTAACTGATTTAGATGACCGTTTTTTACCAATCTCTCAATTCTGTTGAGATTAATGTGATCAAGCTTGAGGTGCCAAAAATAGACGTTAGTAGAAAATTTCCGCTTTTTATGAGTTTCAGTTGTTTTAAACATCTCCATATTTAAAATAGCTTTTGCTTCCATTGGTTGTAATATGTATAAGTTATTTGCAAGTTTAGCAGAACAAATATGAACACCTCTTGAATAAACAAATACTTGATTATATTCAAAAGACACACTGTACATATTTTCTAAAAGACAAGAAATGGAGATCAGATTCCTTTTCATCTTAGGTACAAAGATCACATTCTTGAGTAAGATAAAAGAATCTCCAAAAAACAACTTCACATCTCCCACTGCTTCATCTGAAATTACTTCACCTGTGCCCATCTTGAAAGTCATCTCATATTCAGAAAGTCTTCTCCAAGAACTAGTTTCCTGTAGAAAAGTACAAACATGATTACCGGCGCCTGAATCTAATATCCAGGTAAGGTGAGAATTTTCCACTATACATGTTTCAACAACTAGTAAATCATATTTACCTTGTTTATTCTCTTTTGCTTTCTTTTCAGCTAGATATTTTGGGCAATTATGCTTCCAATGCCTAATTTCTCCACAATAGAAACATTTTCCCTTAAGAGTTTTATTTTTGTTTTTCTTCGCAGTGATTTTCTTTTTCCCTTTTCCTTTCTTTTTCATCTGTACGGTTTTATCTTTAGAAGAAGAAGAAGGACCAACTTTCTTATCATCAATGGGTTTCTTACCAGACGTAGACTCTTTATAAAAAAATTTTGGTTTAGAAATAACATTTATTTCCTTTTCCTTGAGTTTCATCATTGATTGATAAGTTTGCAATTCATTCAACAACGTCATTAAGTTATAAGTGATTTTGTTCATGATAACATTTGTCATAAACGGCAGATAGCTCTCAGGAAGAGATTCCAGTATCATGCTCACTTGACTTGTTTCGTCTATCATAGCCCCGTGAGCCTCTACGATGTTAAAATGGACTATCATATCAAGAACATGTTCTCTCACATTGGTCACATCCTTCATACGTGTCATATGCACATATTTAATGGCTTCATGTCTAATAGACGATGACGGTTGCCCGAACATCTCCTATAATGATGCCATGATCTCACGAGCTGTGGGCATGACCTCATGTTTCTTGTTGAGTACATCAGATATACTCGCCAAGATATAGGCCCGGGCTTTTTCGTTCGCCCTTACCCACTTATCATAAACATCCCAAACATTTTGGGTCGCCGTTGAACTGGAAACTGGAGGACACTCCTCCGTTAACACAAACCTCAAGTCATCTACTACTATATTGTATTGATATTTGATTTCCAATTGGGGTAACCCTCTCCGTTAAATTTGTCAGAAGCAAGCAGTTGTATAATCGAGTTCAACATTGCTGAAACATTTTAAACAAATTCTATTAAATATGTATCTAAATCCATTTTAGTAAAACTAATAAAGTACCCAATAAATCTTTATTTATTTTCAACGATACTTAAGTGATTTAGAACAAGTGCTATCGTGGAGCAGTCAAGAATTCCTTCACAGAAGCAAGACAGTTCTTGACCAAATACTATTATCTAGAATAACTCATATCCCAATAGTTCTTTTGGTTATCGTTTTCGATCAAGATCTTTACTAACACTTAGTAATTCTTGTAAATGTGACCCGTCATTTTCAGATCTTATAGGACGGTATGAATATGCCTCTGAGAGAGAAGACAATATCAGAGACGGAACTATAAGACCCTATTCATTTTACTGAAGCTTGGGTTATTCCGAATCCTATGTTACAACCCTCCGTAGGGATCGCCGCGGTTAACGACTAGCTAATGCCACATAAAAACAACAGCAGGCGCAACATAGGAATCTCACGGTTCAAACTAATGGAAGAGACCGATGGACAATGTTGACACATTTCCTTCACCCGCTTACTATGAACCACTTCCCTCATTCACCTTGTTATTGACCCATGCAAACACTTTCCGTATGGAGTAGTCGAGGTAAAATCGACAAGAAGCCGAGCATGGATCTCACGATGTGAACTCTTGAGGACGTGAGAGCTAATAACTATATATCAAATATATTGTTAATCTCCCACTGAAGTGTTCTAAATGTTTGGGTAATTTACTTAGGCATGACATCTAATTTCATACAACCTAAGTCTAAGTGGTTAATCTACAATGTCTAGGTGATAAACCATTTTATTACCTCACATCACTCACGCAAGCTCATAAAATTAGTTAACAACGCTCAATTGTTCGGTCATAATCCCGAGGTAGGAGGTGTTCCGTAAACCGTCAACTTAAGTACCTCCAGCCTTAGACAGGTTTATGAACCGATTGAGTTTGTAACCGTATTTTATAAGGCAACAATCTATTTTAACGATTAAAATTAGTTGTTAACCTAAGTGAGCATGCAACTGTTCTTTGTTATGGATTTTAAACATCTAACCAATTTTATAACAACTTACAAAATTTAGACATGCTTAAACATCCACAACATTCAACAAAGGTATCTAATATAACTATTATATTAAACATAACCCTAACATGCATACTATATATTATAACAATTATAACATACTGTCAATGCATGTAACATGCTTCCTACGGTGGGGTTTTAAATCTACATGGCATACTTTATGCATATACATGAATTTATTTAATTATCACATATATCTCATGCATAAACAATTAAATACTAACTATTATGGTTTTCGTTTTGGCATAAACAAGCAAACGACAGCTAACTATTACAAACAGCTTCAAAACTGTCTTTGAACCATTCGAACCGCTCCAAACCGAACCCAAAACAACTTGAACCGGGCTGGACGAGTCTGAACCGAACCAACCACAACCATTTGAGGCTGAACCAGATTGAACCTTGAGTAAACCGATCGAACCGGTTGCTCTCGATCTAACCTCAATATGCTGCTAAGGTCGATCGTGTAATGCCTGGATGTAATCGTCTAGTGTCATCTCCTGGGTTGAGATGAAGTACACAATCGCATAGTGTTCGCTGCAAGATAAACGATCGTTTAGTTCCATCGCAGTGTAATCGTTTAACTCCATCGCATAGTACTAAACGATCGCATAACACCATCGCCCAGCGCATTCAAGTCATCGTTTAGTATCCACCGCAGTTAAATGATCGTATTGCTCCATTGTATAGAACATCATCACATCGTATAACATTTATCTACACGATCGCTTTGCTCCGCGACCAAACGAATTCTTAGTGCTATCGCGTAGCATTTCATCGCATCGTTTAGTGCGCATCGTTGCTGAACGATCGTATAGCGCCATCGTTTAGCAAAATCAAAAAATCGTCTAGTTCCCACGACAAAAACTAAACGATCACGTAATGCTATCATATAGCAAATAAACGCATCGCTTAGCTCCCGCAGGTACACGATCGTTAAGCGTTCAACATCACAACAACCAATGCATATTACTAAACGATCGTCTAGCTTTTCTTCTCATCGTGTAACGTCGGAGCTAAACGATCGTTTAGCAACTGGACCTCAGCAACATATTTAAGCAGAAGCTGAAAAAACTCGAATAGCAACTCGACCTCCTTTGCTTGTTTCTTCAATTACATCATAATTTCAACTCTAATGACCCCAAATAAATTACAGACTCTTGCTAACACATAAATTCTCATCAAACAAGAGTCAATTACAAATTTAATTGAGAAATTAAAGAGAATTAAAATGCCAAATCAGAGAAAACCATAGTAATGTCTCAGTTTCATATATCTCATGAAAAAACACCCACCTTGCCAAAATTAAACCGAATTGAAAGCTTAAAAGATACTTTAATACCAATTGAAAGAGTAAAACAACATTCAGTGGAAGTATCAAGGATCCATAAGCTTTGTAATTCACTAATTTTGGCAAAAACTAAAGCATGCTCTTCACAAAAAGTGGGTTTTATGAACATACTTTTGATGAACTCTCCAGGAAAACGGTTGTTCAGCTACTGTCTTCGCTTGTTATTAACGTGAACCACCTTAAAGCCTTCCCTACTATGCTCTTGGAGCTTTAGGTAGAGTTGTAGGACTCAAAAACAGCTTGAAGATGTGAAAAAAAAACAGAGAAACTCACACAACACAGCTGAAGAAGACAGTTTCTTCTTCTATAAAATTTCTCTCGAAATTCTGTGATTATCTTCTTCTCTCCAATATCTCCAATCTTCTATATATACTAGGATGAACATGCAAAGAGATGGAGTGCATGGCTTGCAGCTTATGCTTGGAGAATCAAGGTAGAGAAGATCATGGTTTGTGTGTGAGCATAAAGATGATAATAATGGAGAAAACTCTTTTTCCATTATGTAAAACCATGCAAAACAATTTTCATTTTCTTTTTAAAACAAAAAAGATATTAAATCATTTTTATTCAAAATTTAATTTTCTTAAATTAACTTAAAAAATAATTAATTTAATATAAAATATTAAATTAATTTTTGCACAATAATCATCTTTATATATTTAAATCATATTTAAAAATTTATTCTCTTGTTCCGTTTAATTTGAACGTTTCAAATTAATCTCTCAAGCTACCCTAAAGCTTATACATTTACGAGCTAGTAGGGACCTCGCAGACCTACAGATCATGGGCTCCAACGATTCGAGATTAATCGGCTAAACTCATTAGATCGATCTAACCCCCATTCTTTAACTAATGAGACACTCCACTATAGCCCATAGTTGAACTCCCCTCACTGTAGATATATTATATCCATTTAATAACCATAATCAATAAGTCGATCCTTCACAGGTTGTTCGTAATCACAACTAGGTCAAAAATACCGTTTTACCCCTGTGATTACATATTGTTCCTTAAGTTCCTACTAATCCTCTAATGAACAATTTTGATTCATAATCTCTATGAATCAAATCCTTTCTCTATCATGAGAAGGCGAGGCCTTGATTGTTCAAGACCTGGAGTCAGTACTTAAGAGAACAACCTATCTGTTAATCCTAAATAAGGTAGGAGTGAATTCCATCTTACAAGGCTATGTCCCCAGCTATTCATTTGGTCTTATCCCCAAAATGGTAAGCTTATTGAGCAGTGCTGTTGAACTACTCTCATTGTTTGCAAATCAAAGGATAATCCCAAACAAACAGGAGTTCATAGCTAGCTTAGGATTAAGATCGAGTTAACCTAGGTTATATAATAAATAAAATAGTCAGTTTTAACAATAAACGATTGTTATAAAGAAAAGCGACTATTCCAGTCTATATGCAAACTCATTGCATATGATGCCCCCACTCTCATGTCTCAACATGAACGATTTATGGATCACATCGTTTGTAGCACCTTACAACTTTTTGTAACAACTACAGAGTGGGTCGCATCCAAAAGTGTTACCAAGATGAGATACCCAATTTCATCCATATACTTATTAGACCATTTAGGCTATATACTGTCAACTTGATCCTGTTTATTTCACTACATAAAGTTACAACATTCAGACTATAGCCAATGATGCGTTTATTGGATTTTCATAATAAGATGCAAAATCAACAAGTCATTGTTATTGATTAAATAGAATGTTTAACACGAACTGCACACGCAATCATACGTTAGACATGGCTTAAGCTATGCGTTTACACCCATGCGTCTGAGGTCATGCGTTAGAATAAAAATGCGTTAATCTAGTATGCAATGACCACGTGTTCTTATCACAAGTTTTCTTACGCTCGCGCCAAGTATAATGCAAACACAAGTTTCTCGGATAATCCGAGGTCGAACACAGGAACTTGTCACTCAATAATGCTCGTGAAGCAATGCGTTTGAGGCGATGAATAAAAATAAAATGAAGAAAGTTTAATGTATTTACACACTACTCCTACTCCTAACTAAACAGATTAAGCAATAAAAGACTTGCAATGAGAATAGCTAGATACACAACAACCATTAACGCATAGTAATGTTTAATATCTTAAATCGCTCGAGTAATCCCAGCTCGTCACACTAACGCATCGCACATCTCTCGGTGGTCATCCGCATGACTATATCTCTATAGTGCATGGTTGCGATGAACATAAGATTGTACCTATCTCTAGGAACAATGCATACTTTGCTTTAATGCGTTCCATCTTTTACCTTCTCAGGCAGTTTTACGCAGCTATTTAACTTATAAACAAGCATTGCAACATCCCATTGACAAGCGTTGTTACAACCTTTCACCAAGCAAAGAGGATTAACTCACTATACTCGCATAACGCACACCTTTCGGTGGGTTGCTACATGCGTCCTATCTCTAGGCTACACGATTAAGTATGTGATCGCCTTTGATAAATAAACGCTGAAGATAAACAATGATAGAGATAAAGATGATGAAGAAGACGACAATGAAGGAATCAAGATAAGAATTGATTGCAAAATGATCTTAAGCAAAAAATGTAATACAATACAGAGGTTAGAAGAGAAATGAAGGACTCTGCGTAGGTAGAGATGTCTCTCTCGAGCTCTATCTCCGGCGAAAGCTCCGATCGTCATTGGGTCTGGTTCGTGGAGGTGAAGAATTCTCACTGAAAATCTTGCTCAAGCTCTCATCTATGATCGCAAACCTCTGCCTTGAGGCAAAAGTTCGGATGCTTTGAAATGAAGGTCGAAGAGGCTATTTATAGGGTTTAAACGTCGACAACTATCATGATTGCGTTATGTCTCACTGTTGCCTTTGTCGCAGTATGGGCAATGTCATATTGTCTTATCTTATTGATACTCCCAAGATATACGTCCGAGATTGATTCAGCTGAAATATCAACGCGTTCTACCCATCTTGCGATCGTCCTTCTAGTATGGTTGTTATTCCGTGGCCATAATTTCCAATTGATCACCGCATTCGCTTGATCACCATAACTTCCATGCGATGGATGCATTCGATCACCGCATGTATTCGTCCATGCAATAGCTCAGTTTTCAACGCATGCGTTTGTCTTTGCGTTCGCCTGGCTTCAACGCATGCGTTTGATTGCAAGTGCTTATTTCCAATGCATGCGTTTGATTCCTGCGATGGCTACAAAAATAGACACTTTGGCACAAAGTAACGTATAATTTTGGGTCAGTGAGGATTTAGGTGCTAATTGATGCAAAACTCAAATTTTCACAAATTCTAAGTATTATCACCGTGTTTTTACTTGTCAGCCTTCACAATTCTAAATAAAAGGCTCATAATAACTGACATTTATACCAGTTATTAGTGCTACAACGAAGTGATCCTAATTCGTTCATGTATTGACATGAGGAGTGAAGGCGTCTTATGCAATGAGTTTGCATAAGATCGGACCAAGAAAAAGTCACTCTTGCTTTATAATGTTGTTTACTGTTTAAGATTGACTATTTCGCTTAGATGACTTAGATAACTCGATCTTAATTCTGAGCTAACTATGAACACCTGTTTATTCGGGATTATCCTTCGATTTGCATAAGGTGAGGGTTGGCTCAACAGCGCCAGCTCAATAAGCCTCCCACTTTAGGGGTAAGACTAGGTAGATAGCTAGGGACATAGGATGCAAGACGGAATTCACGCCTACCCAATTGAGGGATAGAAGAAAGGTTGTTCTCTTAAGTGTTTAATATGGGTCTTAAACAAGAGACCCCACCCTCTCATTGGTCCGAGAAGGATCCGGTTTAGTGATAGGATCACAAACCAAATGTTCATTAGAGGATCAGTGTAGCTTAAGGAACAAGACATAATTTTGAGGGTAAAACAACATTTGATCTGTTATTACGAACAACCTGTGAAGGGTCGACTTACTGATTATGGTTAAATCAAGTGAACACAAATATGTCTATAGTGAGGAGAGTACAACATCGAGCTATAGTGGTGTGACCCGATAGTTAACGAATATTGATTATTCGGTCTAAAGAGTTTTAGCCAATTAATCTCAAATCATTGGAGCTCATGATTTGTAGGTCCATAGGATCCCTCTACTAGCTCGTAAAACATGAACACCTTGAATTAGTAAATTGAATGAATTTGGAATGATATCAATTTGAAGTGTTCAAATTGAATTTAGGGTTTGAATTTGAATAGTTCAAGTTCAAATTAAGGTTGGTATAATTATGTGTGATATAATTAGTTAACGTTTAATTTATCGAAACTAACAAAATTAGAGAGTTTATAATATTAAAATATTGATTTAAATATTAATTACATTAATAGGATTCATGTTTAAATATCAGGTATGTGATTAATTTAATATTTGATATTAAATTGATCAAATTAATTTTCATTTTTGAATCAATTTAAGAAATTGAATGATTGAAAATTTGAATTTAATTAATTTTGAATTATTTAATTAAATTTTAGTTCATTTAGAATTAATTAAAACAAGAATTTAAATTGGAAATTATATTGATAGTGGAAAATTCCAATTTTTTCAAATTGGATGTGTTTTCACATTATACAAACACCTAGCCACAACTTGCAAGTGAGAATTGAAGTGGCATTGACCAATGCCTCTGTGCTTACATGAAGATGATACATAAAACTCTAAAAAATTGCTGATGAAGATGAGAAAGTTGCTAAAGATTAGTTTTCAACAGAGAAAATGTTCTTCACTTGAAACTCATTCTATTCCCTTCACAAATTCACTTCAATCTTAGGTTCCACCACTCAAAGTCAAGGTTGAGAATAGTAGAGAAGATCTCTGGGTGGTTTATTGAAGATTTGAAGTTGAGAATTCGTGAGGAGCAACTTGGACTAGAGAGGAATTCTTCAAAGGTATGTGTTTCTTGAAACCATCTTATTACCCTATGAACATACTTATTTTAATGTCAAAATTAAGGAATTAGAATACTTAATCGCGGCATGTTTCTATATTCCAACACTATGAGTATTTTTCATCTCTCAAAGAAGTTATGTAACGAAATTTACTAGAGTGTTTACAAGATTTTGGAGGGGGGATCTTCCCCCCAAAAGCCTGGGGTGGGTTGAATTTTCGTGATTTAGAGGGTTTCAACCAAGCTTTAGTTATAAAACAAGTTTGGAGATTATTTTTGAATCCTCAATCTTTTGGTCCATTTGTTCTTAAAAGTATTTACTATGAAGGTGAGAATATTCTAACAGCAAATATTGGCAGTCATTCATCTTATGTATGGAAGAGTCTTATTTGGGGTAGAGCTCTATTACACAAGGGGCTTCGTTATAGAATTGGGAATGACGAATCTATTTGTATATCGAACAATCCATGGATTCCTAGGCCTTCTACTTTTGAACCCATCTCTGTCATATTTTCCTAGGCCTTCTATTTCTAATGAAGGAGATTTAGAAGTCACTTTGGAACCTAAATATTCCCAAGAAAATTAAACATTTCCTTTCGAAATCTCTTAACAATTAATTCTATTCCAACTAGAAATAATCTTCAGAAAAGAGGAATAGATCTGTCACCCTCTTATCCAATTTGTTCTATAAAGTCAGAAACTACAGACCATGTCTTATTTAAGTGTTACAGAGCTAAGGAGATCTGGAAAATTGTCTGGAATCATTCCTTGACGAGCAAATTTCAGTTCTTGTTTTGGTTTGGTGATCGATGGTTGGAGTTAAGCCAGACTTGTTCAAAAAAAGAATTAGAACTGTGTGCAATTTGTTGCTGGAAAATATGGGGTGATAGAAACAAAACTATCCACAATTTACCACTAGCCAATATCGAATCCAGAAGCAGATGGATTATTGATTATGTGATGGAAGTAACTAAACAACAATCTCTGATGAAATCACTTGCTGCTCCTATCAATATTCCCTGTAATTCAGGTAATTTGAGATGGAAGCCTCTGGAAGAAGGTTTCCAAAAACTCAATGTCGATGCAGCTTGGAAGCAAGATACTACGTCCACAGGTTGGAGTGCTATCCTCAGAGATGAAAATGGCCTTTAAACAGTTGTTGCTTTTAGCTCAATGAATAATTGCTTTACTCCTCCATTGGCTGAATTGCTAGCCATTCTCGAAGGTCTCTGAATAGCTAGAAGATCCAATACAACCCATAATATTGTCGAAACCGATTGCCTGGAAACTGCAAATCTAATCAACACATCTTCTTCTTTGCTAAGTGAATGTGTTTGCTGGTTATCTGAGATATGATGTTCATCGAAGTCTGTAATTTTCTTCATGTTAATTGAATTTGTAATAATTTTGCCGGCTGTTTGGCAAAAAGGTCTTAGATTAAATGCCCTATATGGGGTATGGTTTCATTCCTTCCCTAAGTGGATTTTTGTACTCTCTTACTCTCTCGTAGAGATTTTCAAAAAGGCCCTTAAGTGGCATAATAAATAAATAAATATATATATTAAATATACATGCAATTTAAAAATATATAATTAAAATACTAAACTCTCATCCTTTATAAAGTTAGAATTAAACAATTGAAACATCCTAACTTAAATATTACATCTAAGAAATTCAAGTAATCAAGTCTTGAACTTAAAATAATTAAAACATTTATAATTATCTTTAAAAAAATCTACAATTATATATATATATATATATATATATATATAAAAGTATGGGGTGGATACACGAGGCGGGGCCGCAGTCGAGATTGAGGATGGGGAAGGGAATATAATCCTGACCCTGTCCTGAATTGTAAATAGGGAAAAAATTCTTACTCCTTCCCCCATTTCCCATGTCTTTGGGATTCTCTGTCCCGTTTGGGACGGGTCCCTATCGGATCTCAATCCTACGAGGTTTTTGGACATCTCTAGACTCACATTCCAAAAAGACATCTATCCGCCCAAATGGTCCAACCTCCCACACAAAAACAATTCATCCAAAACTTTTCTCATAACTCTCAAGACCTGGAATTTTCTTTTTATTGATTTAGCAAAGTTCCTCAATTAGAAATATCTTAGAAAAACAAAATCTTTCATAACTTTCAAGACCTCAAATGGTATGAAAATTGTATAATTTATTTATTAGTGTGTGTGTGTATATATATATATATATATATTTTGAAAGGGTATGAAGATTTAGAGATAAGAGAGATTAAATAACAAAACAGATGATGCATTCATGCATGCAGCCCCTTTTATCGATCGGTAATTGTTTCAACAATTTAATATCATATTTATTATTCCACTCTCATTGAAATTGCAACTCCCATTTAATTTTCGCACGAACTACTAAAATCATCCTTCTTCCTTCTTCCCTTTCCAAATTTATTTATACTTATGTAAATCTTTTTCATATATCTCAAATGATCTCTTCTCCATGGAGTCCAGCACCAAACTAAATAATCCTCAAACCCTTCAGAATAATCCACACGACTTTGAATGGCTACACGAAGATCTTTTCCCATTCGACAAGTAAGAACAAAGAAGAAACTACTCTGTTTCTCTGGAAAATAGGGGAGAAATTAAATTTCTTACTGGACAGAATCCAAGATGAAAAATTTACCAAATGGGTTGTTTTTTAATCCATTTATCTCAAATGGGTTTTGCTAAATTTTGTTTTTTGTTTTGGTTTTCAACAGTGGGCTAGAAGAGCTTCCTCCTTTAGACAAAGATGAGTTTTTGGACGTCAATTCACATTCATTACCATTCAATTGGGACAATGATATTTTGGAGTTGGAGACTGAAGTTTTGTCGATGAGATCAATGATAAAATTAGATCAAGAAGATGAAAGGGGAATTATAGAGATGACTGAAAGATCAGGGTTTTCATCAAGTTGGAAAGAAGAAGAAGAAGAAAAAAGGTTGAGATTAGTGAGAAATGGGAGGAGGAGAAAGAAGAGTTTAGTGTTGGGATTGGAAGAGATTCAAAAGCACTTTCACATGCCAATATCAGAGGCAGCAAAACAGATGAATGTTGGGTTGACAGTGCTTAAAAGAAGGTGTAGACAACTTAATATCATGAGATGGCCTCATAGAAAACTTAAGAGCTTGAATTCTCTTATTCAAAATGTCAAGGTATGTATATGACTTTATACATGCCACATGTATTTAACATTTTTTTTGGTAATCAATTTGGTTTTTTGGTTTTTAATTTTTTTAAATAGCACCTATAAACACCCCGTATTTATTGGTTTTGTTATCTACTTTTTAACAATATTTTTAAAAATTAAGTCAAGTTTTGGAAATTAAAAAAAGTTAGATCTCGTTTGGTAACTAGTTGATTTTTTAAAATTATGTTTGTTTTTTCACAATTTCTTACTCGTAGTTTTTGGAATTTTTAGCAAAAATTCAAAAACAAAAATATGTTTTGAAAACAAATCACAGAAACTAGAAATGATGTTTATAGATTTTTTTTTTTTAAAAAAAACAAACAAACGATTGTCAAACGGTGGTCATAGTTCTTGAAAACTTGTTTTTGGTTTTAGAATTTAATTGGGAATTCAACTCTTGTACTTGAAACAAGCGAACTATCGTAAGAAATTGAAAGAAAATATAGGTTTAATTTTATAAAACAAAATGGTTACCAAACGAGATCTTACCAAAAAGTTACTCATCTTTCACCATACTATAACATTAATAACTGTGTAGGCTTGGAAGTTCTAAAAAAAGAGATGTAATTGTGTAATGCCTCAATATAAATATATATATTCAAGGTGACAACTACTCTTTTTAAAATCCTTGGAATGTATATATGGTCAAACCATAATTTTATGTTCATCTGCTTCTTGTTTAGGGAGTGAATTTTGTTGTAATGGTGATGATTATAGTGTTATTGTTTGGGTAATTTTGAAATGCAGGAGATGGGGTTGACAAATGAGGTAAAAGGGTTGGAGGAGCACAAGAGGCTGGTGGAGGAATTGCCAGATATGGACCTCACACACTCTACCAAAAGGCTAAGGCAAGCTTGTTTCAAAGCCAATTACAAGAAAAGAAGAATTAGATCTAATGATATTGCTACTCTTCATCACTAACTTTAATTATTTGTTTGTGGTAAGTGAACGACACATATTTAGGGTGATTTTAAAATGAGTAAAATTACTTCTATACATGACAAAAATGATTTTAACTTTTTCAAAATCACTCCTAAATATGTACTAAGAAGATTGATAGTACTTTCTTTTACATTTTACACACATGTAGTTGAAGGGAAAAAAAAAATTGTAGCTACAAGATCGTAAAAAGAATTGAAGTGATCCTGATGCAATCATTTCTCTCATCCATTTTGATCAAAATCTTTTGCTTTCGAGATTGTGATTGGTGTATCCATCTCTTAGGTTATGCTCGAATTGGTTTATTAATATATGAAAATAGATGTAAATGAACTCATCTCTACCAATTATGCATTTTTTTCTAATGGATTAGGATCATAAACTCAATGTGATTGAGGATTATAAAGAAAAGACATTAAAATTATATTAGATAAAGATATTTACAAGTCTAAACCGACGTAAGAAAGAAATATATAGTAATTAGAATGTGTAGGAGTAAAGTAACATTCTTAAAAAAGAAATTATAATATCGTATATAGAAAGTTGAGTAATACTATAGGTTATCTCGATTTCTATTCTGGTTTTCTATGATCAGTGTGATACTTCTTTTCTCATTTCATCTGTTTTGTCTCCAGGGAATGAATTGCTTCAAGCTCCCATAAATACTAGCCTGCCATTATTTACATCCAAACAAATTTATAGATATTTAATATAATTAGACTATGTTGGATAATTATTTGATTTTTTTTAATTTTAAAAATAAAGTCTATAAACAAATCTGCATAAGGAAGAAATAGACGTTTGAAAAAAATGAGTAATGGAAATTAAAAGTTGGTTTAGAAAAAGCCATAGAAGACTTACAATCAAGTGCGGCTTTGAATTCGGTTTCCTAAAGAAGCTTCGTCTACTCCTAAACCTTGTGATCTTCACCCTCGTTTCTCCGTCGCCACTCCCAACATTACGGCCGCCGCCGTCAGCACCGCCGCTCGAGAGAGAAATTTCAGACCCGCCCTTCGGAATCTCCTTATTCTTCCTGAAGCTCATCCACCGTCTAGACCCAACATATTTACCATCCTTGCCCCCCCTCGTCGCCGTAGCCGTCGGCGTCGCTGTCTCCGCCCAAGTGTCGGGGAACCTGAACGACAAACTGGAAGACAGGTCTCGGCCGGAAATGGGGTCGTCCACGGTGGTTGTCGGAGAGGCAAAATGGGCCACTTTGGCATCGGCGAACAGCCTCGGGGGCAGATCCAAAGATCTCGCGCTTTTGGGCTTTGAATTCGGCTCAATAATCCCGAACGGCCTCGGTTTCCCCGGCGCCTCCTCCCACTGAAACGGCACAGAAATTGACGCGTGCAGCGGCGGGGTCACCATCCCCGGTGACTCCAACGGCTGTCTTGGCAGAGAAAACAGAGACAGCTTTGGTGGCGTGGAGCTCGGATTTTCTCCTGTTGCAGGCCTCATTCCGCCAAAATTTCAGAAACCCATTTGAATTTGATCGATTACGAGAAGACCCAGTTGAAGTGAATGATCAGTTACTGTAGAATTTGGAGAATTTTTATAGAGAGAGAAAAAGAAGTGGAAACAGAGTTAGTTTAAGTGGATGCGAATTGTGAGGGGTAACTGCAAAACGCTCCTGGCGCTTCGACTTCACGAGAAAATGCCAAAAGTTTTCTTTCTTTACATTATTATCAATTAAACTGTGAATACACCAAATCTCAATCTTACATTTAATTATATATATTCTAAGGCCGCACAAATTGGAAATTTTGGGTCTCTGATTTTGATGGTTAATAATCCATCAACGGTCTCATTTTTGTCACTTGGGTTTGTTTGAAAAGTCAATACTGATTTTTTTTCCACTTCTGGGAAAACGGTTGAGAAAATGTAGGCTTTTTGATACTTAGATAAAATAGTGCAGCAAAAACAGGGGATGGTTTCAGCGGGTCATGAGATTTGCTCTGTTGGATCATTACTTGTTCATGGAATGCCAACTCATCGGAAAAGGGAAAACAGAGAGAAATTCATGAAGTGGTTGTGTTGATTTTTCTTTGTTTCTTGAATCAAGAGGTTTTCAAAGCTAAACAATCAGTATCACCCACTTTAAGCATTTATCACCAGAAACTCCTCAGATTTCCTGAGGAATTTATGATGGCAGCAGGGTTTCCACACGTCGTTATCATTTCATGTTGACTTGAGGAAATTTGAACAAACTTATGGCAATTTCATTACACTCAGAAGGCCATTCTTAGTAATTTCTCTATACAAATCAAGAAAAAGAACACATAGAATCATACATGATTATTCAACTTTATTGAGTAAGATACAGTTCCGCGACTATCTACTTAGACAAATCATACCCTCACACGCCAAGGTTCCTTCTAGATCTCCGATAATTCGAGTTATTCGAACTTCTAGACCTCTTTGAACTTCTTGGAAGAGAGTTCTAACACTACTGGCAAAGCGCTTGACGTCAAAGCTACCGGACTTTTGAAGTTCATCAGCAACCTTAGCAAATTCCAGGCTGATCTTGGATTGAATTTCCATCCATTTTTGTCCTGTTAGGACAACATATCTTTGTAGTTGAAATGTCTGTTCAAGGAAGTTCTCCAGCGCTTTGGTTTTGCCTTTCGTTCTAACTACTTTAGACTCCCCACACTTTACACTCGCTTCATAATCATGCTGCATACCATGGAGAGATTATCAGAAAGTGAGTTGCACACGGCTTCAAAAGAGACTCGAATACTTCGACATAGAGCAAAAACATCACCAAAGAAGAGATGGAAAATCTCTAAAAAGTAGAAAATGAAGAATGAATTTATAATAAAATGACTGTAAATATGAACTTACCATCCTTTGGCAGAGTTCATCAGTTTTCTCCTGCAGAGAATTATATCTGCCCACTTGTTTATTCAGCAGTGTCAGAAACAAAAGAAATTCTCTAATGCCAACTTGTACATTATCCTCATTTTCGGAATTCCGAGCAGTTTCTTGTTTTCCGATGAGCCTCTCAAGCAAAAGAAATTGCTGCTTCAGCCTTTTGATTTTGTAAGACACTCCTAGAGCATGAATGTCCATCCTCCATTGAGTACTATAAGTTCTTCCAAACTGCTGCCCTATTGATGCCAATGGTTCGGCATTATCAACCCCCCGTGGACTCTTTGTGCTTGCTTCTTGAATAGGACTGTGACAAGCAATTTCTTTTTCATCTTCAAATTCGGTACCTGGAGATTGTATCAATGGATTTTTGTCCTCAACAAGGTTTGAGGAAGCAGTCTCTTCTCTCTCAACAGCATCCCCCCATATTGTTCCATTAGAATCTTTATTTCTCTGTTGCTCTTCTTCTCCTGGTTTTATCTTTATAATCTTGACATCAGACCATGTGCTGTTGTTTTCATCCGGCACCCATTTCGTAGGCTGGTACCTTTGAGAGTTGAACTGTGAGGCCAGTTGGCCTTTCAAGGAAGCTAATTCCTCTTCTCTCTCCATAGACAAAGCTTTTAATTTCATATTCTCATGCCTAAGCTGCAAAATCTCTTGATTCTGTCCAGCAAGATGTGACTGAAGCCGTTTTGACTCAAGTTCCAAGTTGAGCATCTGCCAGTGAAAAACTTCTAATTTTTCATCTTTCATCCCCATTTGCTCGGCAAATGCATCTATTTCTAGGTCATGTCTTTGCTGAAGTATGGATACATATTTTTCTGCCTCGGAGCATACCAACTCTTCCATCTGCTTCACATCAATTATTCTCCCTTCAGAAGTAAAGTCCATAGATGAACCCGGAAAGGATAAAATTAATTCATCAAGTCAGATAGACCTTGAAGTACACAATGTTATGCCAAACATATGAAAAAGTATTGAGAGGAATGTCCAATAGGGTCATTGGAAATTACAGCCGTTAGACATGACCAGTGTTGGTTATAATCAGCTATATATATAATGCATTTTGCTCTAAGAGGAAACTTAAGTTTCTTACCTGTGTCATCATTTCTTTCAGGGGAAAGACATTCTGATTCAGCAAGGGGAGGGAAATTATTTGACTCAATGGATTCTGGATGATTGTAATCAATATAAATATCGGTCGGCTTAGATATGGTCTTCCCATTATTAGGGAATGCACTTGTATTTGAATGCTTGTTCTCGGCACTTTTAGGAACATCATATCCTGAATTGACCTGATTGGATAACATACTTCTCAATGACTGTCTTTCATGTCTTGATTCTGAAATTGTCTTCCACCTTTCAGCTTCTAATTCTGCTTGCTTTCTCCTAGCTTTGGATAGCTTAACCTCCTTAAGGAGCATTTGCTTCTGTGCTGTATCCAGCTTGGATTTTCTCAGCATTGCTGACAAGATCTTGTCTTTCTGTTCTAAATCCTTGCGCATTTTAACAATCTCAGCTGATAGTTTCTGTACCAACATTACGGACTCCTCCTTTTGCTCTAAAACTGAATCAAGCTCTCCTTTTGATGCTTCAACTTGCCTAACTGCTCGGGCCATCTCGGCTTCAAGTTGCCTTTGGTTTGAGACCAGCTCAATGAAGGCTGTTTTGTGCTTCCATAGTTCAGAGGAATGCTCTTGGGCCTCACGTTTAGCAGTTTCTCTCAATTCTTCTACTACATTTTCTGCCTTGGACAGTCTTTCTTCCAAGTCGCTTCCCTTCTTAATCTTTTCCTCCAAGCTTTTCTCCTTCGACTCTAGTGCTATCTCCATCCCCTTCAACTTTTCATTCAGTTCAGAAATAACTTCTTCCTTCTTTTCGAGAAGCCTTGCATCGTTCATTAAAGCTCCAATGTGCTGGCGAAGCTTCTTCCTTTCAATCAACCACCGTTGCTCCTGAGCAGCAAAAATGCATACGACTTTTTCATTAGCTTTGGCATCTTCATGTCTGATTCTTTTCAACTCCCCTATCTCTCTCTCAGCAGCCTCAAGCTTATGATGAAGATTGGGCTTTTGCCTATCCACCTCCCTCTGAGCACTCCATATTAGTAATCCCAAGAGTTGGGCGCTTCCTTGAAGCATCTTTTCCCGAACTTCAGACCATTTCTCGTCTTTACAATCAGAGGTTGACAAGAGTCGAAGAGCAAAGAATGCACAAGAAATGCCGAAATACATAGGAGATAAACTGTCAATTTTCTCTTCAGAGATGAATGCTAGTGAATTGGAAACCTCTTTCTTATCCATCATTTAAGACTATGGTTCTCCTTTGAATACACTATTAAACGAGAAATAAAAGTTAGTTTATAAGTTAACAACCACCCATATATGAGAATGGGGACAAAACGTCAACATTTTATATATAAACAAGAGACAGGACTAAAAATCTCAAACAAGATTTTCAGGGGAGTGAGTAAGAAATTGAACAAAGACCAATCAGATTATGATAGATGGAATCGGTTCAATCCCACTGGCAGAAATTAAAATCTTACAGAAACAGAAGAAAGTGAGACAGGATGAGGGAACAGCAAAGTTGAAAAACTAAAGTCATCAGTTATGATGGGGAGGAAGCACAACTAACAAAGAGCAGCAATTCTAACAGGACATCAATAAGCATCAGATCACAAAATCATAAAATTGTAATATGCAAGATGAATCAAGGCTATAAGTTTATCAACAAGACCATGAAATGCCAAAAGCATGGCTGCTTTTACATGTGCCCGAGTCTGAAGAACATGTAGAAGCCAAACTAGAACAAAATACAAGTCATAAAAAAGAAGAAAAAAAAAAAAAAAAAAAGAGAGAAAAAGAATAAAAGAGAGTTGTCCCTGGTTTTCAGGGAAAAGACAGATTACAATCATCCCCACTTGCTTTTCCCCTTTTCCATTTCCCCCAACCCCATGTCCTCCAATTTGCTCTATCACAGGTCATGACTCATTGATAAAGCATACACAAAGTTTTCTGGCTATTAGTGACAACTAAATGTAAACTGAAGAGAGAAAAGGCAACTTTTGTGCATAAAAAGGGTCCTCTATAATACTATTCTTTTCCACAGTGGTCTGCCAGCATAAAACTACAGCATATTTTGTTCCTTTTCAAGGCATAATGAGAACTATTCCAAAAGGCTGCATCTGCAAGTTACTTTCAGTTCTCACAAGATGATTATGTCTTTTACTTCTTACCTTTTGAAACAGAAAACAAAAGGGTTGCTAGCAATGCACAGTAGCAGCAATAAACACAATCTACAAAGGAGAAACAATAATATACCCAAATCAAAGATACCCACCAAAACCCATTTCCTAATTCCTAACTTAAAACCATAAAAAACAACTCCTCTTTCTCCAGTAAAATTTAGAAAGAAAAAAAATGATATCAAATACCTTTCAGAAGTTGGAGCATCTTCTTGTGCATAGTATAAAGAAGCAATAAATTATATCAGTTCGAGTTCATAGACAAAATAATGGAGCAACTCAGTCAAGAATCCCTTGGTGGGTCCAGAAAAAATTGACTGCTTTAGTTTCTTCTTCCTTGAGTTCGACCTGTAAAGCAGAAACCACCATAAGAAATAGCACACAAATCGATATAATCAGAACTAAAATTTAAAATGAAACCTCCCCAAGAATCCCAACTACCACAAGCATTTTATAATCCTAAAAAGTTTGAAGATCGGCCCTCGGAATCCGAACTAGGCAATGCGGGATTTGAAATGGGGTCCGATTGCAACCCTCTTTGATTGATTTCAAAGCAACCTCATGAGTTTTCCAGAGATGAAAAATGAAAGCAAAAAGAGGAAAAATTATAATTGGGTCACAGATTCTTATGAAATTGAGGTCAGAGAAAGCGTACTAAAGAGTAAATTATTGGGTCGTTCATGTGACCCACTTGAAACTGCCCTGTACTGACATTCTTCTAATCTTAGTTTAATAGAAAAAAAGAAATTGAAAAAACCCTTTGTTTTTGAGTTCTGGAATAGTCAAGATGAACATTGAAGAATTCCATCTTTTTTTTTTCTTGGAAAGAATTCCTGTTTCTGCTCATAAATTGTCGTCTGGGGTTTGAATTTTACAAAATTTTTGTTGTTTATGCCGTTCATTGACTTAAATTTTCACTTTTTTTTGTTGGGTTTTTATTGAAACACATAATTGTTGATGAATTGGATTTTCACAGCATTGGAAAAGCTTATTCCAGATTTGATTTTATCTTTTTTTTGGCCTACTGACTACTGAATAATTGAGGCTATAAATTTTATTTATGACAGTTTTTTAAGCTACTCAACTAACCAACCCATCAATCAATCACACTCACACATTTGCAAATTGGAATGGTCTCATTCAATATTGGATCAAAATATTAAATTGAAGAATTGGCCTCAAAATACTTATCCACCACATCTCAGTTTCTCATTTCTCAACCAACTTACATCCAATACCAAATTTACCGACATCTATAAATTGCTTTTAGAAATATCAATATCAAAGCTTATAATGTTTGTATTAAATTATGCGTTGAAAAATAAACTAAAGGAATTAAATGTGTCATAGTTTTTTACGTACGAAGTAAGTATATGTTCGCAATGTTTTGACATGGAGCATATTTTTTCAAACTTTATGATTGAAATCTGATTGGTTGAAGGTTGTTAACCTATTGAATGATGAGACAATCAACCTATATCACCAGAGTTATGAATTGAGAGTTGTCTACTTTTCTCATTTTCGTTGTTATCATAATGTTATGGTGCACTCTCTGGTCAGAAAGACTTTGAATGAATAAGAATTTTTCTTTCTCCTTACCCTAAGTGGCTCCCCACTCTAGTGACTTTAAGACGTTATTTGGTAGGCCGTTTGTGTTTGTTATCTATTTCGGTCACTTTCTTTTCTTAAAAAAAATAAATAAAATAAACTAGTGGTTTAGGTACCGATTACCATAAAAGGTTGATGGTTCACTCCTCACCTCACGATTGTTAAACTCAAACAAAAAGAATTTTAGGTAAAATCATTGTTTAAATCTGAATATGTGTTGTATCATAAAAGAGATAAAGAAGTTGATCTTTTTTTATTATTATTAGTTTAGCAACATGTGAGAGTTGATATCATTTTGAAGATTCCTTTGAATTTAAAACTTGTGATATAGTGATATGGCATTATAAGAAATCTGTAATGTATCTAGTCAAGAGTGGATATAAATGATTTCAGAAATCCAGAATATGTGTTCATTCCTCCGATTCAAATATTTGGAAGTTTAAAGTGCCTACTAAAATACGGCATTACTTGTGAAGAGCCGGAAGAATATTCTTCCTACAAAGCTTGATCTATTGAAGAAGAGAATGGAGATTACTCCCTAGTGTCCATTATACTCTGTTGATTTTGAAAGCATTGACCATATATTATTTATTTGTTCTCGGGCTAGGTCCATCTAGAAAACTTTATCTTCTTGTAATCTTCTCTTTTCTGACTTCAATGGTAGCTTTGTAGATAGATGGCTTGAGATTAGTTCACGATGTAAGGATGATGAATTAAGTCTATTTGTCATTGGTTGTTGGACTATTTGATCTAATCGAAATAATTTTATTCATAAGGAGAAGCTGGCTCCATGTGAAGTTAAATGTAAATGGATTCTCCAATATTGAGCAAAATATCTTTTTGCTCGAAGTAGGAAGTTCTCAAATTATGATAATTTCTTGAATCTACATGTCAAATCATCTTCTCGTCAGATACCTCCTTATCAAGGATGGTTCAAAGTCAATATCGATGCATCTTGGAAATCTCCTCAAATTCTTATTGGTTTTGGCATTTCAATTCGAAATTCACCAGGGGTATTAATAACTATAGAAGCTGTCATATTGGATATGCTTTTTCCAGAGGTCTTAGTTGAAATTAGAGCGATTTTTAAAGGCATCAAAACTGTAAATTGATCATTCCCCTTCAGAAACTTGCAGTAAAATCTGATTGTAAAAGAGCCATTGATTTAATTTTGAAGAAACATGAAATGTGGGGTGAGGAAGCTTACTGGTTGGAGGAAATCTGGGTGCTTTCTAAATCTTTTGCTAAAATCTCTTTTATCCATGTAAGTAGAGATTGTAATAGAGTTGCAGATGAAATAGCTAAGGGTGCTAGAGATAATGTTTTTTCGGTTTATGGATGTTGATTTTTCTTCTTTAATTCTTTATTTGGTTGTAAAGAATTTGTATTCATTATTTGTCCATGTGACTTAATAAAATTCCTTTTTTTTTTTTTTCCAAAAAACGCAACATGTGTAAGTTGAAATGATTTGAACCTCTAACCTTTTCGTCAAAACTCGAGGATATGTATTTAAATCACTTAAATTATATTCCGTTAAAGAATAATTAAACATGGTAGCTTCAAGAATGCAATAAACATTTTATTTATTGAAATATGTTGAAATTAGTCATATCAATAAGGAAGAAAAATCTATAAAATTACCATAGAGGATGGAAAAGCAATCCTTGTATATATCAACATAGTTGCACACACAAAATAACAAGCAACCTAAAAACCACTAATGCTAGGGTGGGGAACAACTCTTATACTCTCAACTATATTTATAAATGGATATTTAGAAAGAAAAGAAAAATAAAGGAATACTTGATTCCTCCTTAAGAATAAACAAAGAATAATTGTCCTAAAAAGAGAAAAATGTATATATATATATAAAAGCTAGAAGCAAAAGAAAAAACAAACAGACCAACTACTATTTAACAAAAAAAAATATCGTTCCATATCAAAGAGCAATTTAGGAGAGAATGCCAAAGTCATAATAACAAGGGTTGTTTTGTTTTCCTCTGAAAAAATTGTGACAAAAATACTGAAAATTAACAATATTCTAACAAAAATAATATCTATAATGAGACCATAATTTCACCATCAAAATTTTCTTTCTCGATGACCTCTAGCACATCAGATTCCACCTCCAACTTTATCACTCTCAAGCCCTCGAACAGGGCTTCGAGTTCCGGTAGTTAAATTTTGTTGGTATCGAAACTACATGTCGGATTGGAGTTTGGATGGTGTCCTCTTACAGCTCAGCGACACTAAAGCAGTGGTCGATGGAGGGGCCTTAAAATGGGGACAACTTTCAACGTTTTGGGCTACTTCTTGTCGGATATGGCCCATGTCGGCCCATCACCATGTGGGTTTAGGATTGGGTCCACCAACATGCCTTTGCCCAGCTCCTGGCCCAGTATAATGATAATATCTACAAAACTCAACCTTTTATTAAAAAAAATTACAATTTCAAAATTATTTCCTGTCACATTATTATTATTATTATTTTATCTATAACTAATTTGGAAAATACCTTCGATATGACATGAGTCAGATTCACATGTGGAAAGTTTAAGGAAAAGTGGCTTTTTATAAACCATACTGATATTTATTTTAATTATCTTCTGATTTGTTCCCAACTTAAAGACAAAAATTATAATAAAAAATATTTGGGCCATTAAAATTATGTTATCAAATTTAAAGACAAAAATTAATAAATAGCAATGTATGAACAAGCAAAGTTTGATAATCACTTATTAAACAAACAAGAGTATTGAACTCAATTAAGCAAAACCAGCCCTCCAATTATTGACACCAAGGGGTGGGAGTGCCCAATCTTCACCTCCTGGGTTGTCTGGGCCACAGCCCATCATCTGTATAGGAGACAAGCGAGGCCCATTATTGTTCATTGGGCTTGGGCTTCTTTGGCCTTGATAGGTAATGGTTCCTCCACCCGAACTCGATGAGTCACAACCCGACCCAAAAACCGATCCCCTTCTTATTGATTTGTTCCATTTCGGTCCTTGGTGTTTGACTAGGCCTTGGCTTCTCACCTTGGCCTTCGCGGACTGGGTTGGAGCCATGTAGCTTGGAACATTTTTGGAGATCGATTGTCGAGACGAGTATGGCCCTACTCGTCCTAAATCGATAGAGTCCAAATTTAGTTGGGCCAAAGCAATGGGGTTCATTTCTACGGTCTTTTCCGACATGTCGTCTGTAGCTGTGGTGGTGGTAGTGGGTGTAATATAAGACTCACGTATTGTGGAATGACGAACATTATATGGTTGAGAAGACATCCAATGCTCAAGCCAATTCCAACCGTATTCAACTTTGTCGTGCCTAAACCTTGAATCATTCATATCTTCGCCCAATTGTAAAATTCCTTCTTCTTCTTGTCTTCGTTGATGTTGTTGCTATAGAAAGAACACATCTAAGATATCAAAAGCTCAAATGAAAAAGAAATATATATATATATATATATATATATATATATTTATGTTTATAGACAAACCTGACATGAATATGCATAAGCAAGAGCTCTTTCCCTTTTCATTAAGGCATCGCGTTTTCTTGAAGAATTTTCTTTGATTTTCTCTATACTTAACACCCTACCATCCCAACCTTCCATCTCATATTTCTTTAGGTTGTTTTTCAATAACTTTTCTTCTTCGTCTTCTTCTTCGTCGTCATCTTCATCTTCTACGAGTCTTTTATGATAGCTTTGGTTGGCCAATTGCAACCTACGGGCACGAACTCTTGCTTGTACCCGCACCAACGCTTGCATACAACGCATTGTCATTTGTGCTTGTTTTCGAACATTGTGGCCTCGGACCAATGCTTGTAACCTCACTAAACCCTTTAAAGCACGGAGGGCTCGTCGAGCCTATAACAACATATAATGCATGCTCCCTCACATTATATATATATATATATATATTTTAGTTCAACCAACACGTGAAAGTAAGTGGGTTTTAAGATATAATGTCTTAACCAATTAAGTTATGTTTGAATTATGTTGGAATGACTACTATTACTAGTAAATATCATCACTTCAAAAGATAAATAAAAATATTTTATTTTATCAAGTTACTCAAATATTTTCTTAATAAAGTTATAGAATTTAAAAAATCCCATCACACTTACCAAGTAGCCTCTGTAATTAGCTTGAATAAGAGTTGCTGCTCTATCTTCTCTAGATTGCCACCCATAGCCAGCCAAACGAACTACCTTTGCTGCTGCCTCAGCTGCTGCAACTGCAGCTTCTGCGGCCGCCGCAGTCGCTGCTGCAACGACAATAGCATGATCTCGACCTTCGATCCTTGGTGTTGATTGAACGCTCTCGCCATTCGTTATTTCTGTCGAAATCTCTGTGGAAAATTGTTCAAATGATATAACCTCAGGAGCATTGTTCTGCCATTTTTCCACATTCACACTTTCCTTCTGCAAAATTTTGTTCAGATAGGTTTTTAATCATCTGGGTAAATTACACTTTTTGACCAAAATAAAGCATTTATGAAATATTGGACACTTATTGTTCAAATTTAAAACTTATGGAAATTTGACATTAAACTCAAACTTCAAGACCATAAATATGATTTATTCTTTTTTATTTAAACAAATGCCTTAAAAAAATGTTAACATATTATCATACAATATGTATATAACGTTGTAGTTCAACAATATACAATATGTAAGAGGAGAGAAGTAAACTTCTAACCTCTTGATCGAAAATAGTTTATATATTTATATTGGTTGAGTTTTGCTATATCCCATAAAATCGAAAATTTATACTTTATGTAAATTGAGCAATTATAAATTTTCATTCTATATATAAACAAAAAAAAAAGTGGGTTAGTTGAAAAAATTAAAGCTCTCTCATGTTACTCTAAAAAAGTTCACATTTTTTCTCATGGTTTTTTCTCCAAACCTCGTAAAAAGCAAATTACAAAAGTGGAGATCGAAGGAAAAAAGTAACATTTAAAGGGTATTTGAAGCGCTTAGTGGATTAACAATGATACGTAGGTTATAATAGTTTGTGTTTTGAGTATGCAGACTATTTTAATGGATGTAAGAAATAATAAACATTATAATAAAGAGGGATTTAAAACAGTAATGCTAGAATTAATTGTATGTTAAATAGTTGAAAACAACCTATTATAATTTGAGTCCATATATGAAATGGATTATAATAATTTACACCACCCACTTGAAATTGGGATCCAAACACCCGCTTACTCAGATATATGTATATATGTATCTATATATATTCTTAAAACACAAAATTGCTTCAAAGAAAAGAGACAAAATGTGTATGGAAGATGATGGAGATCTACCACCAACATGCACATGATGGGTGAAGATAAATGATGTGATAGCTAATCGTTGAAGGTTTGACAACACATTCTATATGTTATTTACATTTTGGGTCCTTCACTATTATTTTGGTCCTTCTACTTATGGGGGACCAAAAACACTACCTTTCTTTTTCTTCCCTTCTTTCGTATTCATGCATGGCTGTAAATTTAGAAAAAAAAAAAAAAATCAATATTATTCTCTCTATTCTTGTTGCCCTTTTCCACTAACCCTTTATTCTCAAAAACCTTTTCTTCATCAACAATCAAAATTGCATCTTTTTCTTCAAGCAAAAGAAAAGCACAAACTACAAAATCACTACTCTCACAAAAGTTGCTAGTACATAAATATATATTTACTCCCTTTAGTCACCATTTTTTACCCTTTTAATTAGATGATCATGGTATATTATTTACTTATTTCATAACCTCCAGACTGTACTTATGTATCAATCTAGTGATCATGAAAAGAGATAACCAAGGTTGAAATTATTACAAAATTTCCGAATGTTAAATAATGTAGGGCCAAATAGAGATTTATATTAATCAACGAGTAATGAGAAAATGAAGGAAGGGGGGTTGGAAAAAACAAACCTTCTTGATCAACTCAGGAGAGTAGTCTTTGGAAGGAGTAGATTTGAAGACTTTCTTCACAGTGGAGAACCAGCCAGTTCCTTTCTTCCCCATTTTTGACACTCCTTCAAAAATCCCAAAGTAACAAAAAGAAAAAAAGCTTCAATTAAATGAAACTACTTGAAGAACATGGATTGTAATAATTCACAAAATGCATTTTTTTTTCTTTCTAAAGATCACCCAAATGAAGAAGGAATAAAATTAGAGGGATGATGAGACCTTAATAAAATAAAGAGAGAGAGAGAGAGTTTGGGATTAGGGCATTGAAATGTTTGGATTTTGAAGAAAGGAAAGGAAAAAAGGGAAGAAGAGAAGAAGAAGAGAAGAAGAAGAAGTGGTAGCTGAATTAAAGGCAAAGAGCAAAGAGAGAGAGAGAATAAATTAGAAAGAAAGAAAATGGAAGGAGAGGGCAAGGGAAGTTGCGGTTTAATGTTAAAGGGAATCACGAGGGAGAACACAACAGTTGAGGGTTTCTTTCTCTCATATACGTGAACAACACGATACCTTTCCCTCTTTGAGTTGGTGGATGCTTTTAATGTCAACACACATATCACTTACATAAATGCATACACACACATATATCAAAGCCTACAAATTATTCGAAGAGATCGCTATAAGGTGAGTGACAGTTTTATATGTATATATGAAACAATAACGGTAAAAATAACAAGTTTATATTAGTCGTTATTATGGAGTGTATAGATTCATCTCTGTTGATGTTTGGATCTTGCACGCTTCGTTGTCATCGCGTGCCTTTGACCTCCAGCTTGCTTCTCCTAGTCTGGTTTTGCTTTTCGAGCTGACGTGCGTGACAGATCTTCTCATCGATGTGGTGTCAAGCTTACCGCACTCTGGCTTAAGTACATCGAGTGTATAGTTCAGTTAAGTGTACAAAAGTAAGGTCATTTGGAGATAATTACTTACTTTCTCCCTTTGAAATCGTCGGTCGGAGCTATTTATATAATGCTCTTCCTCTTATATTTGTAGTACTTACGTGTAACTCTGGCAATGTTAGGATAGCTTATGGTGCTCGAGGCAACAAGATGCCAAACCGAGCCCATCTCGACTATTTTTTTATCGATATATATATTTTCAACTCGACTGTTCCTCCATACCTCCTCTTAATTTTCCTTGGGCTTCGATTCACCTATGAGCTTTGGACCTTGCTTGGGGCAACCCTCAACAATCTTACATTGTGATAATCTTATTTGTTGGGTGTGAATGCGATCAAAGCCCCACATTGGTTAAATAAGGGAATGATCATGAGTTTATAAGGGAGGATAACTATCTCCAATGTATGAAGCCTTTTGGGGTGGTTCCAAAAAATAAGTAGTTATGTTCAAAGTATACTTCCATTTCTAGTTGAGATTCGTTGTCCCCAGTATAATTCAATAATTTTCTAAATACTCTTCATTTAAAAAGTTAAAAGAAAGGAAGAGAGTTAGGAATAATGATAATGATGTTACACTTGCACAAACTTGGAGCAAAATATATCTTAGTTAGGGTTAGGCTTTTTCTTTTTAAAATCCAAATTAATAGACTAATAGTCCAACCAAAACCATCTATTTTGTTGGGCTAATTTTCAACTTGATCCTCCAAACAACAGATATAGGTAGTTTAAATTAATTAAATAATAAAAAAAAATACTTGAGTGCATCTCATCTAAGAGATCGATCAATCATGAATTGACACATGGCAAATATTTTTTTTAATTTGTTTAATGTTTCTGTTTTCTTTAGAATAATTGACTCAATTTGGACAAGATTTCTCTTTAATTTTTCCTGATATCTTACTAAAACGTTTATAGGTTAGATTAGTAAAATGCACATATATGATTAGTAGAAAATAGCCTTAGAGGAATTAATTGTGTTACAATATTATGTGTAAACCATGCTATTATCAACACACACCTATTTTCCTATAATATTTGTTTCTTCATTTTTTTTTTTACCAAAGGTATGCAATAGTAATAATTAATAAACATATAATCAGAATTTAGAAAAGAAAAATTAATAATGCAATGATATGCTTCTTTAATTTCTTTCCAATCATTGGTATATTATTGTTGTTGTTCTTATTATAGGTAATAACTGCAGTTATAATCTACATGCATCTCTTTTTTGACAAAGAAAACATAAAAATAATTCAATTTTTTTTAAAATGGCTACATGACAAAATCTTATTGGATAGTTCTTTAGGTGCATCCAAGTTTTTTTCTATTATTATTAGTTTGAGTTCAATAATTGCCTATAAAGGAGGGTGAGAGGATTTTCAAACTCGATCATATGAGGAATGCCTAATAAACCTTCAATTATGTTTGTATTGATTTCTTATTTATCTATAATTAGGATTTTTGCAAATTAATTAATAAAACTTAGGTTTTTTTTATTTGCTAACTTTCATAAGTAAAAAAACATGCGGATGATATTAATGTCAATTGATTAAATACTAAAATGCACATACGAATTTGAGTTGTTTTAGATTAAAAGAACGAGTATGCCAATTTTATACTTAAAAATAATAAAGATTTGCTTTTTAATTTTCTCTATATATATATATAAATATAAGAGATAGATATTTCAACAATTTCATAGGTATTTATTTCAATATATTCCATTTGAAATCCATTTAAATGTAACACACAAAAACCTTGTTTATTTTACAAGCAATGAAGAATATGAAGTGAGAGAGAAAATGAAAGTATGGAATAAACAAAATCTTCTCTCTATAATTTCTTAAACTATAACCCATCACCTAATTCAGTTGCAAACACACACACCTATTAATTGTAAGTTGGAATGTCATTATGCACTTAGAGGGAGAGATGTCTTTTCTAACTTAAATAAAACACTTTCTTAAATTTAAAAAGAAAAAAAAAATTGGCTGCCTTCCATATTTAATCTTCAAGTTCTCACATGACGAACCTTTTTTTAAGGAAAGATATTTTTTATTTTTGATTTCTTTTTTGTTATTGAAAAAGATGTATGGAGATAGTTGTAATCCTAACTGCATCCAAATATTACTTTTTTCTTAAATAAAATTAGTATTTTATCCAAGATCGAAACTAATTTCAATTCTCTTTTGTTAAAAAGAAGAAAAACAAATTACGTGGGCATACAACTTGAGCTTAAGAATTGAAGTGTTTAATTTTGAAAATAAGTCATTTTGAAAAAAAAAATGAAGTGTTTGACAACCACTCAAAATAGTTTTTTAAACACTTTTAAATATGGATTTTAAATAATTTTTGTCAAAAGTGTGAACAAAAATGATTAAAAAAAAAAAAAACAATTTGTTCTAGCCAATTCAAGCATGCCTCAAAAGTATATGTTCGAGACTAATTTTGAAATTGTAGTTAAAATCACTATATTGTTATTTCTAAAAATTCCTTCGAGATATGTCTTTTATAATTTAAAATCAATTTAATCTTTGGTTTTACATTTTCAAATGTAATTTTTATATAATTAAAATCCATTTAAAATGATTAAAAACATTATTTTAAAGTAATTGTGAAGATAACAAAAGTGATAGTATTTTAACTATAGTTTGAAAATCACTATAAACATTATTCTAAAAGGTGTTTGAGAAACAATAATCTAATGTTATTATGGTACAATATATAAATATATATAAAATAGATTTATGGATCCATAAATAAGTTAATTAGGCTAATTATGAAACATATTATGTGGACAACCTTATTTTCCAACAATGAAGGATTTGGTTTGTGCCTATAAAAGTTGAAAGTGTTGTCAACTGTTCTCCAAATATGCTAATAATGAGGAAATTATACAAATTGTTTGGTTCCATTCCATCAAATAAATCAGTCCCATCTCCATCTTTGAGCTGTGAAGAATTCCATTAATTATATATCACACAATCTTACTTTATTGTCGGCCCCTACATATCATATATAATGGAACATGACAAAATTTCAAAATTACTATATCCATTATTTCTTACCACAAAAAGCATTCAACAATTTGCGAGTTTCACGAAATAAATTAATAAATCATTTAAATATGTACCAATAATAAATGAGGCTATTATGTAGTATAATTGTACTAGTCTTTTTTTTACATGGAACATAATATATAGGGTGTTTGGCAAAAAAATTTCTTGTATTACTGTGGTATATACTACACTCATTCATCATTTGACACGTCATAAAATAATTTATTAATTTATTAATTATTTATTTTGTGGATTCCACATAATTCTTAAATGTTACTCTTGTGGCAAGCAATGAACAGAGATAATATAAAAAAAAAATGTCATAATACCGTAATACTAGACATTTTCTTGTGTTTGGCATTACAAATCAATGCTGAGTAACTTAATTTCATAAACTTCAATAGTTCTATTGAAGTTTTGTGTTGGGAATGATTTGTCATAAAATTAGCCTTTTGCTTTTATCACACCTTGAAAGATTTACCGGTGTTTAATCCCCCAAGATCTAAAAAATATATTTCATTATTTAAATTAGGTTTGAAATATTTTCCGTATTTAATTTAGATCTAAAATCTTTTATATATATATATATATATAATTCAAATATGAAACTTTTTTTTTGTATTTTTTAGATCGAAAAAAACATTTTTGTGGGGGTTCTTATAAACTGTTACCTAAGTTTTTTAGAAGGAGTAGAGTTTTTGGCATGGTCGTTCTCTCTTTTTTTCATTCTTCTAGTATGAGCAAATTTTCTAATTGATTTCAATTCTTCTCCTAAGAGTGCACATCTGATAAAAATGTTGTGTTAATCTTGGAGAGCAACTGATAAGAAATGATTTAGCACCGAGATTGTGTTGCAATTTGCTTGCAAGGCAGTAATCATTTCACAACACAATATTTGATTTGTTCGACACTCTGTATACAGTTTGTACATTTATCGAGGAACTCCATTTTTCCCTCTTTCTCTTCTCCTTCCTTCCAATGTTTCTAACGACTCCACCCATTGGCCACCACTGACGATCAATTCTGACGACGTGTTCCAATTACCACCTCCCACAATAAACTACGACACCCAACTCTGGCAACAACCATCATCAGGCATCTATGACATCTCGCTCTGATAACATGCTCAAACAACCACCTCTGCTGACTACCTCTGGTGAATACCGCTTTTGGCAATCATCTCCAGTGACCACGTATAATGTCCAACATCGTGATATCACTTCCAACGGCTAACTTCGATATTCACCTTTGGTGATCAACTCCATCAATCATTTCCAGCAACTAACTCTAATGGTCAACTCAATCAATATTATATTAAAGAACAAAAAAAATGATTCGTGAAAGTGTTTCTAAATATAAAATTGAAATTATTAGTTCACGATGTTTAACAATAGAAACACTATGAGCATTTAACCAAATCAAACAAACTTGTGTATAAAAACACTGCTGATAAAATGTAATCAAACACATTCATGTTTTTATTTTAAATAATTTTTATTAAAAAAATTTTAATGCAAATGACTGGTAAACATTTTTTTTCTAGGCGATCCAAACAAACTTTAGTTATTTTCTCTTATATATACCCAATGATAAACTTTGATCGCATTCTCGATACTAACATATATGCATGATAAACCCTAACTTATAATTTGACATAAGATGCCATAAAAAACCCTAAACCCCTTAATGACCTACTATTTAAAATTTTATGCAGACTACACTCACTACAAGAAATAATGGATACAATAGCTAACGAAAAAGACTATAAAAGACATTTCATAACCTTTTTCGAAGGTTCTGACAGCCCATGTTATTAAAAGTCGGAGACTTTTTATAGCCTTTTTGTAGAGCTATAATGGATGCTATAATAGAGTATGGAGATATAGCATATACATGGCTACGAAAACATTCAATAGCATTAGTCATTAAAGCTATCTTTAACATATAATAGCTTGCTCTCAATGCTATCTTTATTATATAATAGCCTTTTTTTAATGCTTTATTTGACATATGATAACTTCGTTTAAGGTTATTATATCATATATATAGCTTTAATCTGATGTTAAATCAAACAACATTGAAATTATGTCCATTTACATTACAAACATGTGTTTTAAGTTAAATAGACATGAAATAATTCACAATGTATGCATTAAATACAATGACTTCCTTTCATTATTGAAGTTTAGTAATCAATTTACATTAGAAACTAAAAAAATTATTCAATAATACAAAAAATACATCAAATGTAATTTTTCAACCATACAAGGTTCACAAAATACAAAATTCATCAAGTTTTAAGGATTATAGCATCATGGAATTGAACTTCCATCTTTGATCTTCATCTACCTACATAAAAAGTGAATTAGCATTAGATTGGTTCCCAAAACCACAATCGAATGTCAAAACTATATAAAAATTACATAATTGTCATTATGACTCTTAAAACCACCTAAAAATATGTGGTTTATTAATAATCGACAAAGTTACATAAACACAATTATTAAGCCTTTAATTACCTCTAAATTCATGAGCTTATAATTCATTTTAGCTATTCTCAGTGTCAAGAAATATATAAAAGTATTGGTCGGGAAGGATAAGTTGACATTAAACTTCATACATCATTAAAATAATAAATGATACTAATTAGGTAATAATAATATAAGCAATGGTCATGAACTCTAAACATACGAAAATAGTAGTAAAATAGAAACAGAGGCACAATGAATAAATATGTTAAAAACAAATTCAGAACAATATGCAAACTATGGAGATATTTTACAATTCTAATAATAGATTGAAATCAATAAAAGAGTAGTGTGTAACTTGTTTACCCATTAAGAAAAAAATAAGCAAAAAATAAGCATGAAAAACATGCTAAAATAATACTTTCCTACTTGCGGTTCATTGACAAAAAGATTTTATTCTTGTCTATAGTCACGAACCTACAAATAATATTCATGGTAAAAACAAAGTAATAAACAATGAAGGCGAGAAAGTGTAGAACAAGAGAGAATAAAATGAAATTGTTATCAAAAGAATAAGAAAATGATAATTCAAAATATTCTAAAAGATGTTTTTAACTGAAATTTGAGCATTTTATGTTATTACCCGCTTTAAAAGTTTCTCCCTTTCGAATCGGGCGAGCATCGAGTGGGGGAACATCGAATGGGTTTTGTTTTGCGGCAGATCTGAGTGAGCATCGAGTTCTTCACAGTGGAGGAGTTCTGGACCGGATTGAGGACTGGATCAAGACTTGGATCGAGTTTGATCGAGGATCGAGTTTTGGACCGGTTTGATCAAGGATCGAGTTCTGGAACCGGATCAAGGATCAAATTCGGGACCGAGTCGAGTTCTTCACAGTGAAGATCGAGGATCGAGTTTTGGACCGGATCGATGATCAAATTCTAGCATAAAATTTTATGTTATGTAGAGCTCATTCTCTCCATCATTGTAGTTCACTTTATGGCCCCATCCCGCCCTTGAGTTTCAACCTCGATAAAAAGTTAATAAAATGAAGACATTTTGCTGCAACCCTCAAAACATTATATCACAAGAACCCCGAACTCTTGTTATGTTTAACATCATCAAAAGAAAAGAAATGAACTAGGAGAAGTGGAAGAAATTTTCCTTTGAAACTAATCGAAAATTAAGTTTTACCACAATTTGAAAAGTTCTAAAGATGTCCAGCTGAAATAGGCACCACGCCTATGAATCTAGAGGTATAGTTCCATGAATAATATACAAAAATCAAACAAAGAACAGAGCATTTAAGATACAAATATCTTATTTTATCTATTAAAAAAAAAACCCCAATCAATCGTATTGTAGAAGAAGAGCCACCGATCTTTGCTTTAGTGAGATTTGGATCGAGGTTTCTTGAAAATCAAGGCGATGACGAGGGTGTTGTCGTCGCTTTGCACTGCTTCTTCTGCGATTTTGCCAGGAAATTTGGGAGCATCAGAGTCTGGCCAAGTTTCCAACAATGAAAGTTTGGGTTTTTAGAGGAAAAAGAGTTTGGTTTTTGTGTGAAGAGATAAGGAAAGGAAAGGGAAGATGAGAAGGGAAAAAAAAAAACTCTTGTACGTATTGAATGAGTTTTGCACGCATTGCTTCCGAAATTTTGAACCTCCCAAATTTCATTTTTAACAATTGAGCACCTTTTTTTGTGTGTGAGATTTCATAGCCTGTTTTCTGAAAGGTTATCTACCAAAGCTATGATAACTCCTAGTTTTCTGTAGTGACTCATACATTTTACTAATGTGAAAGTATAATGGTAATTTAATTATGTTGTTTGTATGAAACAATAGTATTTTGAGTACTCAAGTACAATAGCTACATGTTAAAAAAAAAAAAAAAAAAAAAAAAAAAAAGAAGAAGAAGAAGAAGAAAAAGAAAAAAAAAATGTGTGTAATTGAAGAGTTAAACAAAAAATTAAGTAAACGAAACAACCTCCATAAAATCATACCGTTTTAGATTATAAAAAAACTACACCATATACCCCTAATTTAATAACTCAATCTTAAACCCTAAATATAAACTTCCTAACTCACGATTAACACTCTGCACCCCAAACACAAACCTTCTAACTCCTAATGAAACAACTTTACACCTCAAATACAAATTTCGTAACTTCACAGATAAATTAACTCCAAACTTCATAATTCAATTTCTAAGTTTCCTATGTAATATTATGTCAAATTTTATCCCATTTATGCAAAAACCTTTTAGTTATCCACTCCAAATGGAGCAAACCAAGAATTGTACTTAGAAAAGGGCCACTTCATTTGGGCTATTAAATCAAACAAGGATGGGCCACATTTTCTGTTGGGACTGCCTCCTAAAATCTGCTAGGTGGCCCCTTTTTTTCCTCTCTTTTTCAAAGGACCTTTTCGAGTAATACTTTTTCCTTCCATCAAATGTTAAACAAAATTTACTCGTCGAAAATACAATGTTAAGATAATTTTTAGTCTATTTTAAACCTAAACATGTTGATTAGAAAGGACATACTGAGTTAGAAAACAGTTTACATTTGACACTTTTTTTTTCCGCAAGGTTCCATTTGTCACAACTGAAATACTTTGATGTCAATGATTTATTCCATGTGTGATTATAGAACATATGATATGATTAGTAACAGTAAGTAATATAATACTTTTATTATATGTCATATAATTTTAATAATATTGGAGTAGAGATGTTCATTTGCGTTCATTTTCTCCACAGTGATCCACTCGTAACAGGGTGGAGAATAGGGGAAGAGTGAGAAAAAAAATCTCGTAAGTTAAATGGGACAACTTTTGTTGTCTCTGGCCCATTTTCTGTCCCCGCTTCCTTTGTTTTTTTATTTATTATAATAATTGTTGTCATGTTATTTTTAGTATTAGAATATTTAAATTTAGATTATGTAGATGAATAATTCGTTATGTAATTATTTCCTTCTACTGAAAAATTTGAGTACTTTTTATTTAAATTAAAATCGTTTAGAGGAATTAATCATACTAAAAAAATTTGTGATAAATTGAACTGTTGAATTAAAACTTTTCAGTAATAGTTGTTTAAGTTAATTGATTTTTAAAATTAAAAAAATGGAGAAATTTTTCCTATGAAACTCAATTCTCACAAAATTTTCCATTTAATTTTGCGGAGATGAAGAATGAAATAGAAAATGAAGAAATTATCATCAACTCCTATCCCAATGAACATTTCTATATTAAAGTGTCATTTTGTTGATTATCAAAATTTGTGACTTGACTTATTTTAGTCTATGTACTTGCAAATATACAAAATTAGTAAATGTAATTTAAGGAAAAAATAAATTGCTTTAAGGGGCACTTGCAAACTTATCAATCATGCACTTATAAAACTTGATATATTTATGCACTATGCACTTAAATAGTAATTATTATTTTTTTTTTTTTGGACAAATATGTGGAATAGGAAAATCAAACATTTGACTTTGAGATTGATGATATAAGTATTGTACCAATTAAGCTATACTCATTTTAGCAAATATAACTCACCTAAGTTAATATAAAGTCGGTGATTTAAATCTTCCTACCCATATATATTATTGAATAAGAAGAAAAGTTTTTAAAATCCACTTAGCACATGGTTGAATTTGTATTATCATCTCCAAGGTATGGGGTTTGATCCTCTATCTCACAATGTTGTAATAATATAAAAATAAAAGGGAAAATTAGTTTTTTTATCCCTAGGCTTTGAGTCTAGTTTCTGTTTAGTTCATAGATTTCAAAATGTTACAAATGTAGTTATTAAGTTTTGAGTTTGGTTTTAATTTAGTCTCTAACTTTAAAAAACTAAGGGGGCGTTTGAGACAAGAGTTATCATCAAAATATAATAATTATCTCTTGCTACAGTAAAAATAAACCCTAATTTGCTACAATATTTACTATTTACTACAATTTCTACTATTTTACATTCATCATTTTTTATTACTTGCTATAGTGTTTACTATTTAATTCTTAAACTAAAATAGTTAACACTTCAAACACATACTATTATAACCTAAATTAAAATAATGTACACCCCAAATACAAACTATCATAACCCAACTATAATAACTTAAGACTATAATAAGTAAGTCATTGTCCCAAACGCCCCCTAAAAATTTTACTCTTAACTTTTGAGTTTTGTTTTATCTTTGTCCTTATGTTTCAAGATGTACACTTTTAATCTCAAGTTCACTAAATACTCATTTTTCGTCTTTAGAGTTAATATCTGTTAATAAATTAAAAGAATTATAATGAGTTCTTAAAATTAAATTTAAAATTTCACTTCATAATTTTTTAAATTAATTAATAGGCAATAACTTCAATAATTTCAAATAAATAATTAATGAAAAATCGAAGTTATCTATCTAGGAATTAAAATAAAACAAAATTCAAGTGTCAAGTTTAAAATTATAATATTTTTAAATTCAATGACTAAATTAGTATCAACTCTAAATATGTTACCTTGTATTTCTTTTTCCAAGTAAAAGAAATAAATAAATAGCACATTAACTTTCACATGCAATCCAACCAAAAGTAATTACAGACACATGAATCTAACTTTATTTATTTATTTATTATTTAATATAAATTCACCTTCTCATAGCTTTTTCCTTTTATATAAATTTTAGATTACTTTCCAAAATAGGTTTTCTCATTCTCAAATTTATTTCAATTGTACTTTAAACATGGAAACTTCGCCGAATCAACACCTGCAAAAGGTGATTACAAATTTTTGGGTAGTTCAATCTATCCTCGATAGAAAAAAAATGCGGCCTTTATGGGACGACAAAGAATACGTCTTCTGTATTCTGTTCGCTTCAAAGCTCTTATCAGGTATTTATTTATATTTTTATGTACAAATAAATAAATACAACACCTTTAAAATTTTAAATTGAATTAAAACATAATATTTTGTCACTAAATTTATTTCGCTAAACCCAAGGAGGTGGAAGGACACTGACGACATTTCAAAATCCTCAAAAAGGAAATGATGAGATTAGTGGACAAATAGGTGTTTTCACTATAAAAATTTTGAAAAATGTGAGTCTTCAATTCTATATTTTGTGTTGGATTTGAGAATAGAAACCGGATTCAGAGCTTTCGCAACAAACCCACATCAGGTTCCTCTTTATCTCTCATTCAAATCAAAGTATTTTGCTCTGAAATTGTTATGTTCATTTGGAAAAGTTTCTAGATTTGCAATATCATCTTTGTTTTAGAACTCAGAGTGAAAGAAAAGAAATAAGGGAAGAGATTCTTTTTTGGGTTTTGCAGCTGCAACTTCAAAGAAAAAGGATTTTTGCTGAAAATGTGAAGAAGAAGAAGAAGAAGAAGAAGAAACAGAACTGAAGTTTGCTTTTGTCTTATACCCTTTTCTTATTTCCACTCTTTTATTCTGTTCTGATGAAACTGGATCAGCTTGACAATTCTAAAGTACCTAAAGATGAAATGCAAGATGGAGGGCTTTCCCTTGAAGATCCAGTTAACCTTCATTCCAAGGTTCCCGCAAGTTACTTTAACATGTTTGTTGAATTTTTAAGTTGAATGAGAAAATTTACAAAGTTGTTGTGTTCATCTGGTTCATGCAGAAACTTCAAGATGATTTGCAAACAATGGGGATGAAAATCCAGCTGCATGAGGACAACATAAGATTTCTAAGGACTTTGAAAGACAAATTAGTTGATTCCATCATTGATTTGCAAGGTATTCTCTTTTTTCCTTCCTGAACAAATAGATTTTCAAGACATTTTTATGTCATTTCCATCACTTAGATAAGTTTTTATTACAGTTATCCTAGGAAAGTACCATGCTTCCAATACACCTAAGATTGAGAATAAGGATGTTTCTGATACTCAAAGTGAAGATGAGCCATCAGATCAGGAACAGATATTACAACAGGAAAACACTGCTGCTAGCATCTTGTGCCAACTGAAAACTAATCCAAAGATGCTGGCCTCTGATCCTACACTGAGTGATGATGTGCTAGGTGTTGTTGCTGAACTAGGAAATGTAGATGACAATACCCTTAGCAGGTACCTTTCGCTTCCAATTACATTTGCTTCTCATCTTTCAAGTAATCATATAGTCTCATGTTAATTTGCACCGATATGCATGGGTATAAAATCGATAAAAAAAAGAAAATAGAAAGAAAACGTAAAGAGTAGAGAAATTGAACGTGGTTCACTAGTATGTTAGCTACGTCCACGGGCAGGAAGACCCCGTGTTTGGTTGTTTGGAGTGCCATATAACAAATTCAAGCATTCTAACATGCATAGTTTTGTTTTTCTTGGAAAGTGAATGTCAATGATAATGGCATTAGCCTTGGGGATGGGATCATCTAGGGTGTATGATGGTAGAACCAAACATGAGATTGGAGCACACTAGCTAATTCATTTTAGGTTATGTTATTATTTTAGTCTATGGTTTTCGTTTGAAAGGTATTAGAAGTATCGATTACTTGTCCCATTGTCTTGGTTAAATCCCTCGAAATGTCCATCATTACTTGAAGTTAGAATATTTGACATGTGCTTTGGACGTGGTACTGAGACGATGAGCTCTAATTTTCAGTGTATGGTACATCCAAGAAAGTTATTAACAACGATGTTACATGAGATTTAACCAAACTACAAGGGCCAAATTGAAAACTTAGCACGAACCACATGGTCTGTAATTGTATAACCTTCATTTTGTTATTGACATTTTGCCACTTTCTTTTAGTAAGTTCCCAAGTCGAATTTGAGCTTAAAGTTAGGTGTTCCATGACACAAGATTTTAGTTTGTTATTTGAAATAGATTAGCGGATATGGATAGTTTAATGAGATATGGATATTTGGTTTTGTTCATTTTATTGATCTTTAGGAGAATAATTCAAATTTGAAGATAGTTAACAAAGAACGTGGCCACAGTATACTTTCATCTACATGGTTTTTTTATCCTCTCCTTTTTCTGTTTCTGGTTTGGAGTACAGTCTTTTATCGGAGTACCTAGGAACAGAGACCATGTTGGCTATTGTCTGCAAGACGTACAATGGAGTCAAATCTCTTGAAAAGTATGACACGGAAGGATGCATAAATAAAACATCTGGCCTTCACGGATTTGGCACTTCACTTGGGAAGACTTTAGAGGGACGATTCAATGTCATCTCTCTCGAAACATTAAGGTATTTGTTTTTGACATGGTGTAGTTGTTTGGACATTCTCGACTCTGGCACATAAATATTGTGGAACTCCTCTTCTCTTATCGAGAACTCAACACACTTGTTTTTTTTTTTTTTTTTTGCCTGCAGACCATATCCGGGTGAATTTGTGGCCGATGATCCGCAAAAAAGGCTTGATATTCCAAAGCCAAAATTGCCTAATGGGGACTGTCCGGCTGGTTTTCTTGGTTATGCTGTTAATATGATAAACATAAACAGAGCATACTTGTTTTTTCTCACAGCAAGTGGATATGGTCTTAGAGAGACTCTATTTTATTCTCTTTTTTCTTGCTTGCAAATCTATAAAACTAGGGCAGAAATGTTACAAGCTGTTCCTTGCATAACCGATGGAGCACTTTCTTTGGATGGTGGGATTATCAAGAGAAGTGGACTGTTCTGTCTTGGCAATAGGTACGAAGTGCTTCTTGATGACTTCAATGATTGCTTGGTTATGGATTTGAATCTCTAACCTTGGTCATTGTCCGAACACTTGGGGTTTCTCTGTTTATGATTATTTACTTTTATGCCTGCTAACTGTGTTAGGGACGACGCGAAGGTGAGCTTTTCCAAGACCTCAACAAATTCAAGCCTACCTGACCGTTACACAGAATCTGAAAGACAGATGAAAGAAATGAAATGGAAAAAGGAAAAAATACTTGAAGATATGAGGAGAGAACAAGCGTTGCTAGATAGCTTGAAGCTCAACTTCGAAAAGAAGAAGGCGGAGTTTGTGCAGTTCCTAGCTGAAGCTGCTGCTCGTGTAAGTTCCAAACCAACCTAACAAACACGATGAACTATGAAAAATGGCTTTAACTTCAAGTTGCAACAACCTAGCTTCTGTCTTTTGATTTTCTTTGGCATTATTTACTTCTCTTTTTTTTTTTTTTTTTTTTTTTTTTTTTTTTTTCTGTTTACTTGTACCGGAATCTTATTCCTGTGACACGGCGTCATTAAACTGTTGAATGAATTAGTCTGAAATTCGGAATAAACTCCGTTCTGTTCAAACAGTCACTAACTCTCTTTGCCTTGAATGATCTGATGTCCTAGAATAAGTTCTGATATAAGACATACAATACGCTATTGTCTCTTCTGAACTTGTATGAGTGTCTTACAAAGTCAGTTTCTTGCTGCTAATGCATCTACAAGTCCAATGTGGCTGCTACTGTCATGTATTCTTTAGTCGTCTAATTTGTAGATTGTTCATTAAATCAAGTCATATTTCTTACATAATGGCAGCAACAAACTCCAGTTGCAATGGGGAGATCAACCGGTAAGTGATGCTAGACGGAGGAGGATCGGCCAACCATCGAAGGGACAATGCTCGTTGTTGTCGTTCACATTCTGCTTGATGCATTGGTTTATAGTATGATATGCATCAGTATTGGAAGGTGATAGCTTTTTCAGGGAAGGAAGGAAATGGGAATATTTTGCAATACCAATTTTGTGTTGTGTATCAAGCTTCCTTTGACAGCTCTATGATGGTTGCCATTTCTTTCACCTCTTGCTATGCTCTATTCTTCTGTTTTATGGGCTATGTATGTACATTAAACCAAAATTAATTTTGTTGGAGATAGAAATGGAGGATGCATTTTGTATGTCCGACTTTGACCCTCGCTTCAAAGTTCGAATCTCGACCAAGGTCGAGAGTATATGCCTGTTGTTTTCAGTTTCAACTTGATATGTCTAACCATTCATACGTGAAATATACATGATGTTACAATTAAACATTAAGCTCTAAGCTATATATTTATAGAATTCTTCAATTCAATTTTCAAATTTGTAGAAGTTATAACAATAAACTCTATAGTTTTTGGCATATGTGAATGAGGATCAAAATGTTGTCACTGTGGGGTGTGAAGGAGGGACGAGATAGAGGAGGAAATTAGAGCTCGTTGGCGCGCAAGTTTGGAAACAAAAAGTTTAGGGGCTTATTTCCAAACAGTTTAGGGGCTTATTTGAGGGGTTTTGAAGCTTATTTGAGGGGTTTTGAAGCATGAGAATCACAAATGCCTATATTAAATTGTGTTTTGGATCGCATGTTACTTATATTTGGGATTGGGTAATCTGCAATTTTTTATTTTTTCCCTACTTTTCTTGTTTTACGAACAGTAAAATCTTTAGTGTACGGTGTACCCATGAGAATATTGTAAGAATGTATTAGTTATTTTTTTCCTAACAAATTTAGTTTTTGTTAACAAAGTAACAAAGTAAAATATTGAAGTTTAGTTTAATTCCTAACTAATTTAATTTTTGCTTCCATTTTGTAATTTTTATTTTTTTTATAACAAATTTAGGTTTTGAAAGTAGAAAGTTTGAAATTTAGTTTATTAACACAATTATAACAAATTTAGTTTTGCTTGAAATTTTTAATTTATCTCCCTTCCCTTTTTTGTCATGGAATGAATTTTAACCTTGAGGTTTGCATTTAATAGCATTTTTAGTCTATTCGATAGTTTTTACTTTTTGTGCGTTAAAATGAAGGGGAATGAAGGAGAAATTGAAAGGAAGGGGGAGGAAGAAAGAAGGAAAGAAAAGAATCGGTTGTTGGTGATTATCGGTGAAGTGACTAGTGATGGTCGAGCAAGGAGCAGAGAATTTGATGACCCACAACCAGCATGATCAATGTGATGCTTCAATGGTTGGAGCTGGAGCTCATAGATTGAAAAGTTATTTCTTTTTTAATTTAAATGAGTAAGATGGGAGGATGGGAGGAGGGAGGAAGAAGAAGGAAAAAAAAACCAATAGTTAGTGATCGGTTGTGGGCGGCAAGTGACAAAGAAGATTCGACAATCCACGACTAGCATAAATCGATACCACGCTTTTGTTATTATTTGTAAATTTTGTGAACGTGATGATAGTCAAAAGGTTACAGGTAATCGATAGTAATTGTTGACAGATAATGATGATCAGTCAATCATAGATGGTGACAACAGCTGGTCGCTGATGATCACAATGATTGATTATTTATGGTCATGAGCGGTCGACAATCATTGATAAAGAGTTTTTTCTCAAACTCGTAACATTCAAATGCCTAAACATGGGAGCCCCTGATCCCATACTTATGGACCAAACATCTCTAATTCTTCAAAGGGGGAAAATAATAATTTCGGAGGAAAAAAAAAAAAAAAAGCCTAAATGGCTACAACATTCTCTTCTTTACTTTCTGCCTTTTTGCGAACTAAACCTAAACTCATCCAAACATCACGAACGTTGCATCCGCGCATTCCTTCTCAGTCCACACCGCAAACGACAGCAACCATCTCTCCTCTCCTCCGTCTTCCTCGCCGTCAGCCCACCTCGCCGCCGCTGTTCTCCTAGGTTAGTTGATTTCAGTAACTCATTTCCATGCCTTTGCGATTGAATTGCAATGGGCCTGAATAGGCTATCTCTGGGAACTATCAACATTGGATCTGAATCTGTAGACACTACAAATATACTGCATCTGAACTTGTAATCGGAATATATCACCACTCATTTTAAATTAGCAATCTTATGCTGGCATATTTCCCAATTTCTGGGTAATGTTACTATTTACTCGTGAAATGACATTGCAAGGATAAGTCTTGTAATTGGATATTGTTGGACTGTGGACTTGCGATGACAAGTGTTTCTGCCATTGTTATTTGTTGGACATCATTGAAGCTTATGTATATTATGTCTGTAGAGTTTGCTCTCTTGATTATGTTTGCTTCTTATCAAAGTATTCAAGAAAAAAGTAACACGACATAGTTCATACATATCTTTTAGGGTTTAATCTGAATTTTGTTCACTGGCTTAATGTGGGTGTCAAAAGCTAGTCAATAGTCAATTTAAACAGTCTTTTAGCACGTTACAAATCATGCCAAGCAGATAATAAGACTAACCAGCAAAATAACTCAATGGAGGTTCTGTCCATTGACCCGAGTGAGCTTCCCCCCACAAAATTGAACCGATCAACTAAATTGCTCTCCTGCTTTCATTTTTTGTCAAGTTAACAATCTGAACTCTGTTAGTTCTCAACTTCATGTTATATTTATGATTTGTCTAACCAAATGAATGTAGTCTAAGTAACAGTTTATGTATCAGTGTTGTTAAATCACTAATTGACCCGAAAGCTTAAGCGTGACCCAAAAACTTAAGCTGATGGGTGAAGACAAATTTAATATTATATCATCTAATACTCTCCCTCATCTATGGGCTTGAAATATATAGAAGACCTAATGAATGGAAAACAATATTAATTGGGGAGGAAATAACATTACAGGGGTTTGAATAGAAGACTTCTTGGACCACTTGCATTTGATACTCTATGTTAACTCACTGACTGACCAAAAAGTTTAAGTTGAAGGGTGAACACAAATTTAATATTATATCATCTAACAAGTTTGAAATGATAAGTTTAGCTCTAATCCTCTTTAAGGGTTTGCAGTATCTCTTATGTAGCTCTGTTATGGAGTCGTAGTACATATGGAAATGGTTAATTATTGGGGAACTTGATGCCTCGATATTTTTTTCCTTTTTCAACCAAAATTTCTACATTTTAGTTACTTTTGATGCTTTATTTTTCTACGCTGGATAAATAGGTTATATGATTTCTCGTTTGGTCTCTTACAAGCAGAAACATTTGAAGAAAGAATGGCAGGCAAGGCTGCCAAATCTGTGGTGAAGGCCATCAGCGAGTATCAGTATCCATGGCAGGAGAAGTTGGCGAAATACAAGAATGAGTTATCTAAAGGAGTTTGGGGTTACTGGGAACTAGGGGCATGGAAGCCACTGGGCATAAGTGCACGTCACCGTGCCAGACTTCGCAAGGAAGTACTTCTTGCCGGGCAGGATTGGCCATATGATCCAGAGAGGAAAGAGATGAGAACCAAGAGGAAAGGGCACAAATGTGATCGTATAGCGGCAGAAAAACGTGAAAACACTGCCAGGTTGATGGAGAAAATGCCAGATATGTTGCTTGCATATAAGAAGCGCCGGTGGGAGAAGAAGATGAAGGAAGAAGAGAAGAAGAAGCAGCAGGACTGATATGGCTTTGTTACTTAGATCCTGACAATTATATGGTTGGTTTCTTGCTAGTTTCTCATGCATGGGGATATTGCTTTTGTTATCAGTATATCACTTTGTAGTCTTTAATAAACTTTGATTTCATATTTTTGGTTATCCTTCACATCATGAAGCAAATTGATGTTTGTATTGAAATACGATAACAAAATGAGGAAGAATTAGAGCACTCCCGTAGTTTTTTTTTTTACAAAATACTTTGAAGTGAATGAACAAGATATTGAGGAATTGTCTATATGTAAAATCATAATTATTGATAAGGACTTTTTCTACCTAATCTACATAAAAAGGGAATCTTTTGTTATAAGTGATGTGGATACTTCAAGAATCGAAAGTCGAGTAACTACTACATTCCTATCTTGACTCTTTGCTAACTCAATTACAGTGTTTTGGAGATTTGAAGTTTGGTAATAATTTTGTTTGCCGAGCAGACAATGAAAAATAGAAATTTCATTGATGTTCATGAAACTACAAATGAAAAATAGGAAATCAGTTATCTTTTTTCCTTTTTCCCTCTCCAGAATTATGTATTCAAGTTTGGATTTTTTAAAAATATAATGAAAATGAAACAAAGTGTCATCCACAAAAATAATTGGGCACTTCTTAATACTGTGTGAGAACATCATTTGAATCGGAATAAAAAAAAAGTGTATTACTAATTTACTATTGGAATAAAAATAAATTTAAATTAATTTGATCTAATAAAAGAGGTAAAAAGTGGAACTTTTCATGTATAGAAAAAATGTCAAACTATTTATAGAAAATAGTAAAAAAAAAATATTGATAGACAATCACATAGATACTAATAGATTAAAATTTTATTATTTTGGGTAAACACTTTCCTTTCATTTTTAATTCTCCTAAAAAGAACTTCTAGAAAAAGGAAAATCAAGGAGAAAGTATAATATGCGGTGGAAGTAGTTGCCAAAATTGTAAAGGTTTAACATGGAAAAATTACTGATAAGTATGACAAATTTTTCTAAGTATATTTTAAGGCATATCAATATTTATATGTTTTTCATCTAATGGTTCAATTTTAATTTGTCATGACACAAATTTTCACATTTCTTATTTTCTTATTTTATTGTATTTTTGTGATTAGAATGAAATGTAAAAAGTTGGTTGTTATGCACTTAAGTATTGTCCATTATGTTTTATCATAACCTATATTATTGATATTTATAATTGTTTCAAGGGAAAAAAGAACGTAGATAAATGTTAGGACCTACTTGATAGAGAATATGAAAACAAAAACTTGAAAACAATGGATTCAATGAAAACAAAGTTGTATATTTTGTTTTTGATATTTGTTTGGTACAATTTCAGCAATTGAATTCTAATTTAAACAATCATTTAAAATGAGTCTAATACTATATATTTATAAATCATAAAATTAGTTGTAATTATCCACTAATATTTAGTTGAAAATAAATTATTATTAATTAATTTATGAATATGATTTATATTAAAAACTTATATATTATTATTTTGTAATATTATATAATTTATAATACATTAAGTAATACATACTATATTTAAAAAAAAATGAATTGAATTTACATATTGTATTTCTAAATGTTTTTATCTTTATTTAATATAATTTTGCATTTAAAATTTTAAAATTGAAAATCTGATACAATAAAATAATAAAAATATTATTTTCAGAATTTGCACTGTTTTGATCAAAGAATATGAAAAACAGTTTTCAGAAACAAAATTTGAGTTGTCTGTTGAACATATATGTGTTGAACTTAATGAAACTAAAAACATGAAATATAATCCAAATTCTAAACCAAACATATTCTAAATCACCAATAGAATTATTGTTGATAAAATATATAATTGATATAAAAAATATAAAAGTACCATTCATGTAATGCTGGTAATTTTATTTTGTTACCTCCAAATTAAAGGAGCCTATCCTAAGGCACCATGAAATGTCTAGGATGCAAGGACTTGCATGCACTAGTGTCCAAAAACACATAAGAATATGAGGGAGTTAGGTTACACTATCCTTTTGACCAACGAGGCAAGATCAACCAGCTCTCTAGTATTTGAAGGTCAATCTCAAGTCCCATCAGGGAATAAGAAATCATCTACCTTAACATACAGGAAGCTATACGCTTCCAGTTGTAGTACTAAACTGTTAGATGATAGAGCCCCTTTATTTTAGCCAAGAGTCATACCAAATCAAACATCGTCACCCATCAGTAATAGAAAATCGAACCGAGAATTATCAGCATGCTATGAATAAGATATAACAAGGGAGAGAATGCCATACCAGTTGAAGACAGTCTTCAAACTTCGAAACTCAACGCAGCGGAAACCTCCATGTGATCTACCAACCCCAGCAAAAGTGTCGACTGCAGCAGCACGCACAACTGCAAGATCACGACGCAACAGGGAACGACACCACCAAAAAAGAGCCCCAAGTATTCTCGGAGTGAGAATCCAAAGCGTGGTCTTTGGTGAATTTGGTAGAGGAAGGAGGAAGCACAGATTGTGTAGGTGATAAGCAAGTGGGAGGGAAAAAGACGCTATCGCATAGCAAAATGCTTATCGTTTAGGAGATACTACACAATCGTGTAGGTTTTACTGAATGATCGTTTAGGAAATGGTATACGATCGTTTAGCAAACTCGGCATACTATACAATCGTTTAGGGAAGCTATCCAATCTTGTAGGAACTAGCGTGCGAACGTGTAGGTGCGAGATAGACGATCGTTTAGGCGGAGAGTGACTATCGTATAGGCTCTCGAGATACTTAAGTGATCATTTATGATTCACCAGCACGCTCTCTTTATTTCTTTTTTGGACGGGCGATTGAACGAATGATTCAAAATAAAACAATTTCATTTTTATTTCATCGGTTACAATAACCGACACATTCCCACTAACCCACATCCGAACGTGACTTAATTATCATATAATTAATCAATTAATTAATAATAAATATAATCATATGATATTTTTATCCTATAGTTTGATATCACATATCTACTATAGTATTTTCTCCTATATTTGATATAAATCATATTTATATCTAATTTCCTCCAAAATAATGTATCTCATACATTTAGCCAGTTATATCATATATAATTAACCAGTCCAATTATATCATATA
>NC_052349.1:30678074-30703587 GCF_009727055.1 Benincasa hispida | reverse complement strand
TAACCAAACACTGGTTCCGACTTTAATCCAAGCTACCCAGGGGACCTAAATGGACATCGTGGCTCGAAGTTCCACGGTCCGTGAATCAGCTGACTGAAAATATTTAGCCACGAGACTTCTTGTAGATACAAGGTTCATCAACGTTTTAGTCAAAGCCATACGACTTGATCACAGTATCAAACCGTATGTTCTAAGATCGAGACGCCACTTTCAGTCCATAAATGGATCGATTCAATTTGCAAACCTTTTGCTCTTGACCTTGGCCTATGAATCCCTCGAGTTTCACCATATAAATGGTCTCCTCAAGATTGCCATTTAGAAAGGCCATCTTGACGTCCATTTGCTAGATCTCATAATTATAATAAGTTGCAATGGACAGGAGGATGCATATCGACTTTAACATAGCAACAGGCGAGAAAGTCTCCTCATAGTCGATTCCTTCTACCTGGGTATAACCCTTTGCCACAAGTCGAGCCTTGAAGGTCTGTACCTTCCCATCAGCACCCCGTTTGCGCTTGTAGATCCATTTACAACCTATAGGTCTTACCCCATCAGGCTGATCTACAAGATCCCATACTGAGTTGACGTACATCGACTCCATCTCGAGATCCATAGCCTTGACCCATTCATCCCGGTCAACATCCTCCATTGCCTTCTTATAAGACAACGGATCCTCAACGTCGCCATCTGCTATCACAACAAGGATTTTCGTGAAACCTAGATAGTGAACGGGTGGGTTTGCAACCTTCCCATTACGTCAAGGTTCCCTCAACTCTTGAGGTGGAACCGACTTACTGGATGAACTCCCATCAATAACTCTTGCTAATGTAACAGGCTCTTCAACAACTCTTGTTGAAGTTTTAGTAGTTTCATTGGAAAGCTCACGCAGCATGACTTTGCTTTGTGGACTATGCTCCCTTATTTGATCTTCCTCTAGGAAAGTAGCATTTGTTGAAACAAACACCCTATTTTTCGTAGGATCATAAAAATAACCCCCTCGTGTACCTTTCGGGTAGCCTACAAAGAGGCATAACCTCGATCGTGGTTCCAACTTCTTGAGATTAGTCTCACATGTACAGGGCAACTCCAAATGCGGAAGTGACGTAAACTAGCTTTACGCCTGTTCCATAACTCCAGAGGTGTTCTTGCAACACTCTTAGAGGGAACACAGTTGAGTATGTATACCGCAGTCTCCACTGCGAAACCCCAAAACGAGTCCGATAAGGAAGCGTAACTCATCATCAAGCGAACCATGTCTAACAAGGTTCTATTTCTCCTCTCCGCTACACCATTCTACTGAGGTGTACCCGACGCTGAGAGTTGGAAAACGATTCCATGTTCTATCAAACCTGGTATATTGAGTCCAAAAACTCTCCACCTCGATCCGATCAAAGTGTTTTAATCCGCCTATCTAATGCATTTTTAACTTCAGCCTTGAACTCTTTGAACTTTTCAAAGGATTTAGACTTCCGTTGCATAATATAAACATACCCGTACCTTGAGTAATCATCAGTGAAATTGATAAAATACTCATAGCCACCTCAGGCTCGCACATTCATAGGACCACAAAGGTCAGAATGTACTAATTCAAGAGGTTCCTTGGCTCTATAACCTTTTGCAGTAAAAGGTCATTTAGTTATCTTACCCTCAAGGAAAGATTCACACATTGGTAAAGAATTTTCTTCTAACTCACTTAGAAGTCCATTCTTCACCAATCTCTCAATCCTACTAAGATTTATGTGCCCTAAACGAAGATGCCAAAGTTGGAAATTTTCTTTTGGAGAAATTCGTCGACGTTTTGATTGAGTTACAGTAGTTCTGAACAATTGATTATTATGGAGGGAATTAATGGCTAACGACCTTAGCACATATAAATTCGATTCCAGATTTGCTATGCAAATAACAACACCATCTTTATGAATAAACGCTTTATCCACATTAAAAGAGATAGTATATTTACATTGTAATAAACACTTTACAGAAATAAGGTTCCTCTTTAGTTCGGGAATAATATATACATTATTTAAAATAAGAAACATATTATGTAAAGCTAACTGGAGTCCTCCCACTGCCACAGCTGAGACAACGTGCCCGGTGCCTACTCGCATCGTCATCTCACCAGCCTTCAGGTGTCGCCAAGTTCTAATCTCCTGAAAAGAAGAACAAACATGGTTAGTGGCGCTCGAATCAATTATCCAGGTAGAATCATCATTCTCCACTAAACAAGTTTCAAGCACAAGTAAATCATATTTACCTTTATCGGCCTTGGCCTTAGCCTTGGCTGTTTTCTTCTCTTTCAGATACCGAGGACAGTTCCTCTTCCAGTGTCTATCTTCGTTGCAGTGGAAACACTTTCCTTTAGCAACTTGTGGATGTCTACTTGGGGCGACAGACGATGGGTTAGCAGGCGCCTTCCCTTTTCCCTTACCACCCTTCTTCTTCTTCACCTTTGCAAAGTTAGAAGTAAAAGGTGCAGACTTCGTTCCTGAGGTCGAACCTCTATGGAACGTCCTAGAGAATGAAGCAACATTTGCCTCACCCTTCTGCCTCTCCTTACTTTTCAGTAAAGATTGGTATGTCTTTAACTCGTTGAGGAGAGTTGTAAGGTTATATTTCACTTTGTTAAGAATCACATTGCTAACAAAGTGCAGGAAGATCTTCGGCAAAGAATGTAGGATTATGCTAACATGGTTGCCCTCATCGATGGTAGACCCATTCAACTCCACCACATTAAAGTGGACCATCATATTTAGCATATGTTCATGAACAGAGGTGCCTTCTTCCATTTTGGAGTTGAATATGTATTTAAGAGCCTCATGCATAAGCTGTTCAGACGATTGTCCAAACATCCACCGTAAGGACTCCATGATCTCACGCGCTGAGAGCATAGGCTCATGTTTCTTGGCCAAGATTTCAGAACGACTTGCCCAGATGTAGGCTCGAGCCTTCTCATTCTTTATTGTCCATTGTTCGCATGCCTTCTGAACATTTCGAGCGGCATTCGGAGCTGGAATAGGAGGAAAAGCCTCCATGAGAGCGAACATGAAATCCTCCATGATTAGGATCTTCGTGATCATGTGTTTCCATGTTGCGAAATTATTGCCAGTAAGTTTTTCGGCGCTTAGCAATGCTAACGTGGCTGTTGCCATTTTGAAAATGTTGCTAAAAATACGAACAAAATTTTATTAGATTTTTGCTAAACCACTTTTAAACCAATCAGTTTTGCAAAACAATTTTAAGTACCCTAAGTTATAGACTTCTATTTTGAAATGTTGCCCCAGTGAGGTAATACAAACATCACCGGTGAGGTGATCTGTTGCCCTTTCGCTGGGATGGGACATTCTCAACCATTAGGCAGAACCAACTCTTGGAACTAAACCTAACAGCCACCATTTTTTGGTTCAGAATCGTTAACCTTTAACAATTCCGTGTAAGTTTAACCCCTCGCTTTCAGTGCCAAAGTCCCGCCCTAATGAGCCCACCATAGGGAAGAAGCATATTAGGACAAGAGACTATGTTACCCTATCCTCTTACAGGAGATCAAATAAAGAAATGCGCAAAACTACCATCCTTTAGGAGGACACTCCCAGGGTGCCTCGAGGCGATGCGCAGTAACTTTATTCAACCTAACGAGGGAGACCGAGGGATATGCTGTCGCACTTCCCGCTCCCATTTACTATGAACACTCTCTCCATCCACCTTGATATTGACCTACCCAAACACCATCCGTTAGGGGGACACACCAAATGTATCGCGAGACCGAGGGTAGATCTCACAGTGTGAACTATTTAGGAGAAACGTGAAAGGTTTAAGTTAAGCATTTCATGCCCCAAGTACCTCTCACTGAATGTTCTACCTAGGGATTCATTAACCTAGACAATCCGGCTACTGATTTTAGTCTAAGTCATCTATGAAATATGAACAAGTTCAAGTAGTCACATTTAAACACTTTAATGGGCTGTCTTTAACTTGCATGCATGCATAAAATCTATCTAATTCACCTTTCCAGGTAAGTTCCTAAGTTCCCAGGTAAGGGTGTTACGTTTCCGTCAACTTAAATGCCCCAGCCTAGACAGAACTTGTCTTAGACAAAAGGTCCCTTATAGATAAATTTGCTACACTTTAACCTTTTATTAGACAATTTAATCATATTAAATTGATTAAAAAATTAAATCCTTAGGGTTGCTAATCGTATTAGAACCGTGATCTTAGGTTTATGTGATCCAAGTTTTAAACACTTTAAAACCATGAATTAAACCTAAGTGAGCATGCATATCTTTCTTATTTCTTTTAATTCTAATTTCTCTTTAACTTTTAAAAAGAAACAACTAAAACCATTGCACACAACGAGGTGTTTATAACATTTATAAAGTAACCTATGTGTCATGCTTCATGCAATTTCCGGTCATTACTATATATAATTTTTATATAATTTGTAACAACCAAGCAAACATGCTATCATTCACCCTTATACTATAACAATTATAATATAAAGATGATGCATGTCAATGCTTTTTATGCATGCATAATAATAACTCTCATATTATATGATGCATGAGCATGCTCTTACATAATTAAATCATTCTTCTCTAAATTATAACAATTACAATAAATAGATGATGCATGAACATTGCATAGCCTAAGGTGGGATTTACTATATGTGCATACCATATTACATATAAAAATCATACATCGCATGTAATAAATAAAGGATTAACGGACCGGGATGAGCCTTTACAAAAAATCGAATTGAAATAACCCTATCTATTACATTTTTCATCAAGCAAACCGGTTCACAGGCGAACCGGGTCTTGAATTGCCAGGAGGTCTTCATCGTATAGTAAACGCCTTAGGTAGACGATCGTTCAGCACACACTAGACGATAGAAGCATAATTAAACGATCGTGTGTAGACGCCTTAGGTAGTCAATGCATTTCTGGAGGACGAGCGCACTGTATTTCTACTGGCACAACACTTTGACATAGTGGGTTTTTGCTAAGGACGGGCGAAAAATACATACGAGCGCAACACACCCCTCAACGCAATGCATTTGTGAAAGATGAACGCAAAGTGTATCTTGTTATTACAAGATGCCCCCATCCTCGCAATGCATATCAGATGTGTTATATTAATATTATATTTATTTATTTATTATTATTAGTATTTTTTTTAATCAACGCAAGTCACTAGGACTTTGTAGTATTTACTTTCTTCTTATTAATCATTCACGAAAATTAAGAATAACACAATTAATACAGAAAAGTAAGGGAATTGAACAAAGCACTAAAATTGACGCAATTGAATTAAATGAAAAGTAAATTCATAACGCAATGAAAGCTAGTTTAAAGAAACAATAAATGACGAAATTCATGAAGTAATAAAGGAAGCAATTAAGAAAAAAATTAAACTAGAATTTAGAAATATGGATTGAAAGACGATTTTCCATGATTATCGCAATCCACACCTCTGCAGGCGGTCAAGCTTGCCTGTGCAATGTCATCAAGGACATTGTTCACCTCCTTACCTCATCCCGGAGTGTGTATGGGAAGAGATACAATCTAATTCCTTCTTGAGTCATACCAGGTATGGAGAATGGGTTGCACATTTCTTTCTGATGTGTTCCTGCGCGAAAAATACACTTGATCTCTGGGTCAGTTTAGAATTTCTGGATCAATTCTAGTACTCATAAACCGCCAGCCTGCCCTTCGCGTTAAACAGACAGTACAAAGAGATCTGTCCTATAAAATACTACAAAAGTATTCAACACTAACCGTTACCAATACTACGTCTAAATATATGCGTTGTTAATGATATGCTTGTAGTATGCGATGGAGTAATGCGTGTCACAAGTTTCCTTGCGCTGAAACCAAGTATAATTCCAATGCCAGTTTCTCAAAATAATCCGAGGTCGAACATAGGGATTGTTTTCGTTAATGCGTTACTTATGTGATACATGCGACCGGTTGTTACAATGAATAAAGAATTTGCTTTATACAGAAATGTAAATTGCGGTGAAAGTAAAGATGCGTTAATAAAATAAATCCTAAACTAATATGATACACGATACAAGATACATGATACATGATACTGAGGTCGAAAACTGACTGTGAAGTTGTACAAAGATTCGATGTATGCGATGGCAAGTCTTTATGAATGAATCAGAAAGAGAAAGAGCAAATAGTAAAAACAACGCAAGTTTGTCAATTGCGTTAAAGATGCAACTAAGGTTCCTCTTTCCCTTGGCGTACATCTCTCAGTGATCGGCCGCGTTCCCATATCTCTATGGTGAAACAAGGATGAACGTGATGAACGCAAGGTTGTTTCCATCTCTGGAAATACTTCTTGCTTTAGTTAACGCATTCTTCAAACCTTCTCTTGATAGGCGAAATAACATCTTCACTTCTGCTCTCACAGGTGAAGATGCCGTCGAGCATGCTTTAGCTAAACTTAATTATTCCCTTAACATAATTAACTTACTCGTTTAATTCTTGCTATTTACCCATGGGATTAATAATACGTCATGGAGAAAATGGATTATGGATGTACGAAAAGAGACAGAGAGATGACAATGGAAGTTATCATAACATTAAATACTAAAATTAAGCATCTGATACATGGTGTGAATGAAAGATTAGAAAAGGTGATTACAGATGATGAAATAGAGATTAGAAACAAATACATAAGAAGTGTCAACGTCTTGACACAGATCCTAGATGGAGGTTGTGTTTGCCGGCGTGTGGAAGTAATAGAGAGGAAAGCTTCCATCTCAGGCTTGCTTTCCTGATAGAATTGACCTTCGCACAGAGCTTTAGCTACGGGAATTGGAAGGATTCTCTGCTCGGAAACTCACCTCTGGCCTTGTCTCGTGGTTCACCTTGATCTACTCTGTAAGTCGCTTCAGACCAGTCTCTCTCTCAGAATCAGTATATGCACGTCTCTATGTATTCATATATATCTTTCAGTGAATTTGCAGAAGCTATTTATAGGTGAGGCTTGGCTCTTTGACTTTGTGGTCCCCACTGTATGGTTATGGTAGTTCCTGAAATGGCGGAGTGACTATTCCTTCTGTCACGCAATCAATCCGTCAGAAATACACAACTGAAAGCTGTACATTTATCAGAATCCTCCGTAAATTCATTGCTCTTTACATCTTCGATCTATCGCCGCATGCGGTGTTATTTTTTATTACCGCATGCGATTGAAATTGCGTTGATCGCTAGAGCTCTTGATCGATTGTCGCATGCGCCGTCATTGCGTTGATCATCTCTTCATTCTCGATTGATGGGCGCAATGCGACATAGATGCGTTGTTTATTTTGCTTTTGAGCCATGAATGCATGCGGTGACTGATTTCCTGCAAAACACAAACTAAAACATTATATTCTACCATGGCAATGGTGTTAATGGGTGTATTGACGACTTTTTATAATTTTCGCATTTCTTAGCCAATTTCTATACTATCGACGCAACTTTTCTTTCTTTTAGCCGCAATATCTAAATAAAACAGTATAAATCGCTTGTATTTCTATAAATTATCAAGTTCCCAACTTCCAAATCAGGCGAATCCCCAAAATGGTAGGTTTAAATTGGCGACCTGACCACTCGCACTCATACAAATCAAAAGATCGCCCTTAATGGCAGAAGTTCCCAACTCACTCAGGATTGAGGTCATGTTACCGATGGTCATCCTAGTGAAGTGAAGTCTCTATCATGAACGATGTTATATAACGAGACGTTAATACTTCGTGGTCAGGTCTTAACAAACTCTTTGTATAGGATGCCCTCACTCCCATGTCCCCATCACGAATGATCAGGATCAGACCATCTGTGACAAGCCACAACATTTGTGACCATTCCACAAAGTGGGCCGCTTCCGTAGCATTACTAGGATAAGGTTTCCCTCATATATCCATATACTACAGACCATTTTTGTTATCACTCAAGACATGATCCATTTGTATGTCACCACATACATGCTTGAGTCACACACAAATAACCAGGGATTTTATGTTTATTAGTTTGTAGTAAAGCAAATAAAACAAGCAACTGAGCAAAAATACAAGATGTGAAGTTGATATCATATATTAACAACACAAGCGTTCGTACAAAATGTTTACAAACTACAGGACACGAGACTTTAAGGCATCAACCCCAACACCTCAGACCATTCTAAATGTAAGATATAGCCCATTAGCACGATGACAAGGACTTGCCTCCATCGAGTCTTCGCATAAAGACCCATATCGAATCACATTAAACCACATTAACTTCATGACAACAGTGACATTCCAAGAAGGAATATGACAAATGGCTAGACAACCATTACAATATGAAAGACAGACATCCAACACTTTTGCCTCTTCAACAATGTCGAACTTCCTTCTCAAAAGATAGGAACGAAACCTACTATCAAATTCTTAGCTTGTAAAATAAACATACTAGCCTAATAAACTTGAAAATTTTTTAAGACCGAAAAAATGAGGGGGGGGGGGGGGGGGTTTGTACGGATGGCCTCATTTGGGAGGCCCAAATGAAAAATGACTACCTGTAGAGAAAGTAAAGGAAAGTGGTCTTCTGCTTACGACATAAGCATGTGCTTTTACAGATTTGCCTCTGAGATGCACCATGCGTGCCTGCCAATACAAATTTACTCGATCCTCGATGGCTCGTCACAGGTTCCTCGATGTACAGTCACTCGATAGCCAACTTCATGGTCACTCGATACTGCTGTAACCGACACGTGTATACTCAATCATATTCTCATCATACTCGATACTCAATTACTTTATATTCGATTTTTTGAATTCTCCATGGAACCTGCTTTGTAGTTAATGCTCATGTACGAACATACACAAATTGAGAAATTTTCTGACAATTTTTCAAATCAATTTCTTGAAATGTGAAGTAGTTTTTTTATTAACTAAGAACAAACAAAACTGAAACACAAAAGAGAAAATCGAGATCACTTTCCCTTCAAAAAACCTACTTCACAAATCCTATATTTCTTGATGGAGATCAAGTTATAAAGGCATTGAGATCATTTCACTATATTGTCTCACACCTCAAGTAAGTAAATATGCCTTTTCTTGCTCAGCTTTTTGTACTTTTCCAATGATGTGCGAGACATATGAACGTAGCAAAGAGAATGAGTGAGTGTGAGTTTGTGAATGTGCACTGATGCATGCAAGTAACTCCCAGTGGAATGGAGATTAGGGGAGAGAGCAATGAAATAGTATGCATCAAGTTGAGAATAACGAGTATCAATGACAAGCATCGAGCATCGAATAGCGAGTATAACGATTATTTAACAGTTACCTATTTTCCTAACCGCTCACTTTTTGTATTGTTTTTCTTGAAGGATGGAGAAGTATATATTCTTATGTTATGGTGGTATATGGGACGACACAGAAGAATGTTATACTGGAGGTTGTTTGAAGGAACTCCGTTTATAGAGAACCTTTGAGTGGAAGCGGATCGTCCAAATCCCATTATGATTGAACTCAAACATTTACAGTCAAACAGAAAAGACTATGTATCATAAACTAAATTACAACATGCTTTGAAATGAAGACAAAAGATCAAGAGATTATACCTTTGAAGAATCCGTTTTCAAGTAATCCCTCGATCAAACTTGTTCATGAACACAGCGAACAAATCACGAACTCCCTTGAACAAGTAGCAAACAGCAACTCGATCCTTGAACCAACAGGACACTACCACTTGATGACCTTTGTATTTTCGGTATGAAAATCCAAGAGTGGTGGGCTCTAGCTAATTTTGGTTAAAGGGAAAGTTTAGTGTTTGAAGGAAGAAAACGATCAAGTAGAGAACAACACAGTAGTGTAGACGACAAAATCTATCGCATAGATAAGTTACTCAATCGTTTATATAACAAGGCTATCATATAGTTTCTTAAACAATCGTGTAGATATTCGATTGTGTACCCGATAGTATATCTGATGTCTCACGGAATAATTAGAAAACCATTTTTTTTATCCCACTTTTTCCATAAAACCAAATAACTACCCACTAAGGGTGGTTATTGAGAACAAAATTTAATTATCAAATAATTAATAAATATAAATAAATATGATAACTAACTTATCATATTATATTTATAACCTATTTGCATCATATACAATATATAAACCATAGTTTTTTTTCTCTATTCTATGGAAATTAATATGAATCACATTTATAATAAATTTAATAACTATGAATCTAATTCATAGAAAATATATTTGAATCATATTCAAATATTTAGTTCCTCCAATTAAACAATAATGTATCAAATACATTATATTAATTATATCATATATAATTGAATTAATTGAATTATATCATATATAATCAAATTTTCTCTTATTAATTTGAACATTTTTAATTAACCCAAAAACTTATTCTCAACTTAAATCCATTGAGCTACCAAGGGGATCTTATGGACCAGTAGCTTGAAGCTCCAATGGTATGTGAATAACTGGTTAAACTCTTTAATCGCATTATTCCCCATCTGTTAATTGTCGGGTACTCCACTAAAGACTGATAGCTGCACTTTTTGCATTAAAGATATATTTCTATGTCCATTGGATATAAACAATCAATAGTGCGATGACCCTTCACAAATTGCTCGTAAGTACAGTTGGGCCAATTTACTGTTTTGGCCCTGTAGTAACATCTAACTCCTTAAGTACCACTGATCCCTTTAATGAATAATAGATCATAGTCCTACTATGAAGAAACTCCTTTCGGGCCAAGAGAGGATGTGGTGCACATTATTCAAGACTCGAAATCAGCCCTTAAGGGAGCAATTTATCTATTTATCTCTACTTCGGGAAAAGAGTGAATTCCATCTTGTGTAGTAGAGTTTTTAGCTCCCCAATTAGACGAATCCCCAAAATGGTAGGCTTGTTGAGTCGGCGATCTGGCCACTCTCACCCATGCAAATCAAAGGACTGCTTTCATAGGCAGGAGTCCACAACTCATTCAAGATTAAGGTCATGTTACCTATGGTCATCCTAGTAAAATGAAAGCCTCAATTATGAATGGTGTTATATAACGAAACTAAACATTTCGTGGTTTGGTCTTATACTAACTCCTTTGTATAGAATATCCCCACTCGCATGTCTAATACATGAATGATTAGAATCATATCATTTGTAGTACTTTACAACATTTGTAACACCTATAAAGCGGACCATACTCATATTGTCACAAGGATAAGGTATCCAGTCTTATCCATATACTACAGACCATTTAGGTTATCACTTAAACACAATCCACTTGTATGGCTCTTGATTCTTTAAGTGATCGTTTAGGAAACACCGGCGTGCTCTCTTGCGAATTCTTTTGGACAACTACGACCAAAATAAAAACTATTTTCATTTTAACTCATCGATTACAATAACCAACGTTTCCCTACTAACCCATGTTCGAACGTGAATTTTGGATTAATTATCATATAATTAACCAACTAATTAATTAATAAACATAATCATATTATATTTTTATCCTATAGTTTGATATCACATATCTACTATAGTATTTTCTCCTCTACTTGATATAAATCATATTTATATCTAATTTCTTCCAAAATAATGTATCTCATACATTTATCCAATTATATCATATATAATCCAACTTTCTCTTGTCAATTTGAACATTTCAAATTAACCCAAACACTAGTTCTCAACTTTATCCAAGCCACCCAGAGGACCTAATGGACCTGTAGCTCGAAGCTCCAACAGTCCGTGAATAGCTGACTAAATTCTTTAGCCATGAGATCCACCATCCGTTAACTGTCAGGCATTCCACCAAAGACCAACAACTGAACTCTTGGCCCGAAAGGTGTTCACACATAGTTGGACTATATTGTATTGTTCATTAGAGGAATCAATGGTACCTAAGGAGTGAGATGTAACTACAAGGGCAAAACGGTAAGATTGGTCATATACGATGGACACAGGTGTACTTACGAGCATCTATGAAGGATTATTGTATGCATGATTGGTTATATCCGATGGACACAGAAATATATCTGTGGTACGAAGAGTTCAGCTGTCGGTTTTTAGTAGAATGCCTGATAGTTAACGAATGGTGGATCTTAAAAGTTTTGTCAGCTATTCACGTACTGTTGGAGCTTCGAGCCATAGGTCCATAAGGTCCCCTTGGTAGCTTGGATAAAGTTAAGAATAAGTTTTTGGGTTAGTTTGAAATGTTCAAATTGACAAGAAGGAGTTCGATTATATATGATATACTTGAACTGGTTAATTATATATGATGTGATTGGCTAAATGTATGAGATATATTATTTTGGAGGAAATTGGATATAAATATAATTTATATCAAGTAGAGGAGAAAACACTATAGTAGATATATGATATCAAACTATAGGTTAAGAATATAATATGATATATTAATTAATCAATTAAATGGGCGGTTATATGATAATTGGCCGAGTTTTTCTCCAGATTCGTGCGATAGTGGGAAGTTCGATTCAGTTCTAGTAACTGAAGAATAAAAATGAAAATAGTTTTCATTTTGCGAGACACATGAAAGAGATCCGAAAAATTGCTCACGGTGTGAAAGTATACGATCGCTTAGCGTTGAGAGCCTATACGATAACGCCCGTCTTCCTAAACGATCGAACACCTGCGTACTAAACGATCGCCCACGATTTCTAAACGATCGCTTACGTTTACTACACGAACGTTTACCTTTTGATACACGAACGCTTAGCTAAACCTACACGATTGTGTATCACGATCTAAACGATCAAGCACACTCGACGATACAATAGTCATCCCTTTCTCCCACGAAGGAGGAAACACCGATCGCATAGACGACTGGGCAAGTGGGAGATGGCGGAGACCTATCACATAGGCCGATGCCCAATCGTTTAAATAAAGCTAAGCGATCGTCTAGCAAAATGCTATGCGCGATGTTTAGTTCATCGTTTAGCCTGTCTTGTCGCCTACAGACACTACACGATCGTTTACTTTGGGCAAGCAATCGTCTAGCAAAACTATGCGATCGTTTAGTAAATACTACACAATCATTTAGCTCGCCACTGCACGATCGTTTAGTTCACCCAGCCGTCGTTTAGTAAATCTGTATTTACTTGACGACTACGTGAGTTTCTTTTGTGCGAGAGAGAAAACTCAAAATCTTTTTACAAAACTTTTGTAAAACATCTTTTCAAAATAGGAAAATCATTTTCCTTTTAAATTCACGGTTACCATGATTCAGTAACCACCCACTACTTTGGTTATTTAAAAGAAAAAGGATTAATTATCTAATGATGAATATTATTATAAACACAAATGATAACCAACTTATCATACTATATTTATAACCTATAGTTTTAATATTTCATCTCATGAAACATATAAACCATAGTTCTTTTTCTATTCCATGGTACTTCATGTAAATCTCATTTATATCAATCCTCTACTAGGTGTATCTCATACATCAAACCGATTATATCATATATAATCAAAATACCTCTTGTCAATTTGAACATTTCAAACAAACATCAATAACTTATCCTCAACTGAATTCATTGAGCTACCAAGGGGACCTCATGGACTGGTAGCTCGAAGCTCCAACGGTACATGAATAACTGATTAAACTCTTTAGTCACGGGATCCACCATCCGTTAACTGCCAGGCACTCCACTAAAGATCGACAGCTGAACTCTCCTTACCACAGATATATTATGTGTCCATCTTAACCAATAAGTAATGCGACAACCTTTCATAGATCGCTCGTAAGTACAGCTGGGCCAATAACCATTATGCCCCTATAGTTACATCTATCTCCTTAAGTACCACTGATCCCTCTAATGAACATAACTATGACTGAGTCTTCTCTTTCAAAGAGAAGTTGTGGCCACTATGTTCAAGCTCCAGAATCAGCCCTTAAGGGAGAAATCTCTCTATTTATCCCTGCTTCAAAAAAGGAGTGAATTCCATCTTGTGGATTGAGTTCCCAGCTCCCAGATCAGCAAATCCCCAAAAAAGGTAGGCATGTTGAGTTGGCAATCTGTCCACTCTCACCCATACTAATCAAAGGACCGCCCTCAAAGGCAGTAGTTCCCAAAACACTCAGGATTGAGGTCGTGTCACCTATGGTCGTTTAGGTGAGATGTAAGTCTCCCGTATCAACGGCGTTATATATAGAGTCTAATCATTTCATGGTTCAGGTCTTATACAAACTCTTTGTATAGGATACCTTTGCTCGCATGACTCCACATGAATGGCCAGGATCTACCATCTGTAGTAGTTTACAATACTTGCAAACCTCTACAAAGTGGGTCGTATCCGTAGTGTTACCAGGATCAGTGTTGATTATTTTTTTAGGGAACGACTTTATTTTATTTTATTTATTGAGGATAGATGGGGCTGTACATGAATTCATGCATTAGACATGGCTTATGCGTCTGAGGTCATGCGTCGGAATGAAGATGCGTTAGACCAATATACAATGAACCACGCGTTCCTACCACAAATGTTTTTACGCCACGCCAAGTATAACGCAAATGCAAGTTTCTCGGATAATCCGAGGTCGAATACAGGTACTTGTCAGTCAATAATTCTTGTGAAGCAATGCATTTGAGGCGATGAAAAGAAAAATAAAAAGAAGTTTAATAGATGTACACACTATTCCTACTCCTAACTAAACAGATTGAGCAATAGAAGACGTGCAATGAGAATAAGTAGAGACACGAAAACCATTAACACATAGTAATGTTTATTATATTATATCGCCCGAGTAATCCCAGCTCATTGCACTAACGCGTAGCATACCTCTCGGTGGTCTGCCGCATGACTATATCTCTATAGTGCATGGTTGTGTCGAGCATAAGATTGTGCCTATCTATAGGAACAATGCGAACCTTGCTTTAGTGCATTCCATCTCTTACCTTCTCAGGCAGTTAGACGCGGTTATTTAACTTATAGACAAGCAATACAATATCTCATAGACAGGCGTTGCTATAGCCTTTCGCCAAGCAAAAAGGATTAACTCACTATACTCGCACAACGCACACTTCTCGGTGGGTTGCTTTATGCGTCCTATCTCTTGGTTACACGATTAAGCATGCGATTGTCTTTAATAAATAAACGCTGAAGATAAACTATGATAAAGATGAAGATGATGAAGAAGACGGCAATGAAGGAGTTAAGATTTGCATTGATCCCAAAATATCTTAATAACTTAAGCTAAAATGTAATACAACACAGAGATTAGAAGAGAAAGGAAGGACTCTGCTTCAAGACTGCCGGTGGTGCCATGGTTGAATGGTGGAGATGTCTCTCTCAAGCTCTATCTCCGGCGAATGCTCCGATCGTCACTCGGTTTGGGTTGTGGAGATGAAGAATTCTCACTGAAAATCTCTTTCAAGCTCTCATCTGTGATTACAAACTTCTGCCTCGAGGCAGAAATTCGGATGTCTTAAAATGAAGGTCTCAAGGGCTATTTATAAAGTTTGGACGCCGACAGCTATAATGATGACGGTATGGCTCACTGCTGCTTTTGTCGCGGTATGGGTAATGTCACATCTCCTTATCTTGTTGATACTCTCAAGGTATGCGTCCGAGCTTGATTCAGCTGAAGTATCAACGCATTCCACCCATCTTGCAATCGTTTTTCTATTATGGTCGTCATTCCGTGGCCGTAATTTCCAATTTGATCACCACATTTGCTTGATCATTGCAACTTCTATGCGTTGGGCGCATACGATCCAACTTTCAACGCATGCGTTTGTCTTTGCGATCGCCTGGCTTCAACGCATGCGTTTTTCTGTGATTGCTTATTTCAAACGCATGCATTTGATTCCTGCGATAGCTACAAAAATAGACATTTTGGCATGGAGTAACACATAATATTGGGGTCAGTGAGGATTTAGGTGCTAATTGACGCAAAACTCAATTTTTCGCAAATTCTAAGTATTATCATCGCGTTTTCTACTTATTAACCCTCTTAATTCTAAATAAAAGGCTTATAATAACTAGCATTTCTGCCAGTTATCAATCAGGTATCCCACCTTAATCCTTATACTACAGACCTATTTAGGTTATCACTTAAGGCATGATCCACTTGTATATCACATATACATGCTTAAGTTCACATAAGATAACCAAGGAGCTTTGTTTATTGGACATGAGTAAATGGCAAAATTAAATAACACTTATTTTATTCATTGAACAATGTGTATCTTTACAAAACAAAGAGACTCCGGGAGAATTAAGACACCAATCCCAACAATCTCCCACTTGTCCTAATGACTCGGGAGACTAATGTACAATATACAATATACAGTATCATCTCCCACTTTCCCTAGACAAGATGCCACATGTCCCGCAGACCCAGAGTCTCAAGGTGACCCTCGAACACTTTAGCCGTGAGGGCCTTTGAAAAGGGATCAGCAACGTTGTGCTCCGATGCGATCTTCACGACTATCACATTACCGCGATGCACAATCTCCCTGATAAGGTGATATTTCCATTCTATGTGCTTACCCCGACGATGACTCCAAGGTTCCTTCGAATTTACCACAGGCTCGATGTTATCACAATACAGTGTGATAGGCAAATCTATATTTGGAACAACTTCCAAATCTGAAAGGAACTTCCTCAGCCAAATAGCCTCTTTAGCTGCTTCACAAGCCGCTATGTATTCAGCTTCCATAGTGGAGTCTGCGATGCATCCTTGCTTGATGCTTCGCAGACTATAGCCCCTCCATTCAAAGTAAACACTAACCCCGATGTCGATTTGCAAGAATCTCGATCGGTCTAAAAGCCAAAGTTCGTGTATCCTATAAGGATCAGATCCTTATCTCCATACACAAGCATGTAGTCCCTTGTTCTCCGAAGGTACTCGAGGATCATCTTGACCACCATCTAGTGATCAAATCCTGAATTGGACTGATACTGACTGACAATCCTTACTGCTTAGCAAATATTGGGTGTGGTACACAACATTGCATACATCAAGCTTCCTACAGCAGAAGCATAGGGAATCCGTCTCATCTTCTCAACCTCTTGAGGTGTCTTAGGACATTGATCTTTAAACAGAACGATTTCATGCCTGAAGGGTAATAAACCCCTTTTGGAATCCTGCATCCTGTACCTGATTAACATTTAATCAATGTACGATGCCTGAGACAGAGCTAACCATTTTTTCTTGCGATCCCGAATGATCTGGATCCCAAGAACATACTATGCCTCACCCAAATATTTCATTTAGAACTTGGTAGCTAGCCAACCTTTAATGTCAGTTAGATACCCTACATCATTCCCAATGATTAGGTTATCATCTACATACAGTACCAGGAAAGCTACTAAGCTGTTGATAATCTTCTTGTAAACACAAGGCTCATCAACGTTTTGGTCAAAGCCAAACGACTTGACAACAGTGTCAAATATGATGTTCCAAGATATAGGTGCTTGTTTTAGCCCATAAATGGACCTATTAAGCTTGCAAACTCTTTGCTCTTAATCTGACTATGAACCCTTCTGGTTGAGTCATATAGATGGTCTACGCAAGATTACCATTAAGAAAGGCAGTCTTGACGTCCATTTGCCAAATTTCATTATCATAAAATGTGGCTATGGACAGGAGAATCTAGATAGACTTCAGCATGACAACAGGTGAGAAAGTTTCCTCATAGTCAACTCCCTAAACTTGGGTATAACCCTTTCCATCTTCACCTCTCTTTCACTTAAAGATCCACTTATACCCAATAGGTCTTACCCCATTAGGTGGATCAACAAGCTCCCAGATATTATTGAAGTACATAGACTTCATTTCCTGGTTCATGGCCTTAACCCATTCATCTTTGTCAATATCCTCCATTGCTTTCTTAAATGACAACAGATCCTCAACCTCATCATTTTGGGCTTCAATTAAACCCATGTAGCGATCCGGTGGGTTCATAACCACTACGTTGAGGTAGTCTCAACTTTTGAGCTAGTTGACTAGACATTCCGACCTCAACAACTCTTGTTGATTTGTCAGCCTGTTCAACAACTCTTGTTGAACCCTCAACAGTCTCGGTTTCACTAGAGATCTCACGTAAAACGAGTTCTTCGTGGCTTATGTTCCCTCATGTGATCTTCTTCCAAGAAGATAGCATTAGTGGAAACAAACACTTTGTTCTCACTCGAATCATAGAAATATCCTCCTCTCGTTTCCTTGGGGTAGCTTACAAAGGGGCAAACCGTCGAACGCGATTCCAACTTCTTTGGGTTAGTAGCTAGCACATGTGCTGGACAACCCTAAATTCTGAAGTGGCATAAACTACCTTTACGGCCTCTCCATAATTCAAAAGGTGTTTCAGAAACACTTTTCGAGGGAACGTTGTTCAGGATATAACTTGCAGTCTGCACTGCATAACCCTAAAACAAGTCTGGAAGATGAGCATAACTCATCATAGACCAAACCATGTCCAACAAGGTCCTATTTCTTCTTTTAGATACACCATTCTGTTGAGGTGTACCAGGGGCCGAGAGTTGACGCAATCCCATGTTCTATCATATAGTTCTGGAATTGGAGGTCCATATACTCTCCATCACGATTAGATCGTAGTGATTTTATCTTCTTACCTAACAAGTTTTCAACCTCAGCCTTATATTCCTTGAACTTGTCAAGGATTTCAGACTTACGTTGCATTAGGAAGAGATACCCAAACCTTGAATAATAATCTATGAAAGAGATGAAATATTCATACCTACCTCGAGCTCTAACATTCATCACCACAAAGGTCTGAATGTACAAGCTTCAAAGCTTCCTTGGCTCTGTAACCTTTTCAGTAAAAGGTCGTTTGGTCATTTTGCCTTCAAGGCATGATTCACATACTGGCAAGGAGTTTTCTTCTAAACTCTTTAGAAGTCCACTTTGCACCACGACTGAAAAATGCGTTCAATTCAGATCTATAATTTGGAATATCAGAGAACCTGGCTCTGATACCAATTGAAGGAAATCGGAACTAAGATTTTCATGAGCAGCAGAACAAGATTATTCCAAATCATAATCATAAATAAATATAACATTTACAATCGACTTCAAACAAACGATTATAAAATTCATATAGAAATTACAACATGAAAAATATAAATGCACAAAGAGTAAATTGTACGAACAATCGAAGAAGCGTCTCCACGCTCTATTGCGCGACCACTCGAACAACATCGACTACGAACGCTCGATCTACACGACCGCAACACAACACGAACACTTTGTGCTCATCCTCAACGAATGCCTCGGTCACAAACTCCTCCGCAACACGAACGACCTCCACAGCTCCACGAACAGCCTCCAGAAAATCTTGACGGTGTCGAGTTGAGTCTGACACCACCAATAAGGCTACCTTGGTATTCTCGGTGTGAGAATCCAGAGGGTGGGCTCTGTTCGAACTTGGTATGAGGCAGATGAAGAAGGAAACACTGATCGCGTACACAACTAGACAAGTGGGAGATGGCAGAGACCTATCGTATAGGTTATCACTCCCCCTCTCAAATTACCCTTTTAATCTGGAAGAGGATATGGCCGTGATAGTTACCAGCCCTACCGCCAACACCCACCACCCAAGCCTTCTAATCTAAATACCAACCTGCTGAAAACATTAGTAATATATGGATACAACAAACCTCCCTTAAGGTTCTACAAAGATTACATAAATACATGCATACGGCCAAGACATTACTTTTACAGAAAAATATTCATAGATGGCCTAAACGTTCCTAAAGAAGCCCTAGTCCCTCTCGAAACATGTGTACATAAAAAGGTCATTAACCTAAGTCTTCTTAATAAGCTGAGTCTTTCAGTGGCAAGCAGCAGAAATCAACCTTGATGAAACTAACCGCTACTTGAGAAGGGAAAACACAGAGGTTCCGTAAGCTTAAAGCCCAGTGAGTGACTATAACATCGTATAACATTATGCATTACATTACTATAAACATGTAAATATATTAATGAGTGTTTCAAGCAATTATCACTAAATGTAGATTTACACCATTCTTAGATATCGCCAAACATCATTATTTCCTAGTTGAGAACGAGCCTAAATGCTCTAGCTCCAAACGTTTATTATCGACCAAGAGACCCATATTTCGGCCTCTCATTCAGATCTTCCTACGTACACGTGGCCATACTAAGTACCATCATATCTTAGGTACATCTGCTCAGATACCTTCTCAAATTTGTCCTTCAGTATCGAGCTACTAAGATACCTTCTCAAATGTCATTCGGTATCAAATTGGCCAGATACTTTCTCAAATGTCCTTTGGTATCAAATCGGCCAGGTACCTTCTCAAATGTCCTGCGGTACCAAATTGGTTAGATACCTTCTCAAATGTCATTCGGTATCAAATGTTTATTTTATAACATCAAATTAAGTTCCATTGTCTAGTATTTACACAAGAATTGTTCCATTGCCACTCACTTACACAAGAACTCATTCTCCCATAGCCTTCCTCTAGGAAGCATATATCAAAATAAGAACATAGCTTTTGTAATGGTTATACGACATACCTTGGCCTGTGTTACACACATACAAGCCGGAAACATGCAGTAAGTTATTCTCCCACCATTTTTGTGGACGTATAATTTTGTCATTAATGTCACTGTGCTTTACTTGATCATATATGCATGAGTATTGGAAACCTTAAGTTTACTTAGTCACTCACCGCTCGTCAGGCCCTTAATGGTTTGTACGCTTTCCCTAGCTCTTCTTGGCCTGAAAAGATATAATTCCCAATTAAACTACTTAGAATTCTTAGTAAAATACCTCAATTAATTCATTTATTGAGAGAACTTTCATCAACATAGACAGCTTTACTGACGAGATCCCACTGAGCGAGGTCAGCGAGATCCCCCTGAGCAATGCTAGCGAGATCCTTTAGAGCGAGATCAGACTTTTCCTGGAAAATTTCATCCTAGCGAGATTTCCTTCTAGAGCGAGATTGGCGAGATTCTCTAGAGCGATACCAGGGAGATTTCCTCTATAGGCGAAATCCTCATCCCCACATCTCGCCATAACTCCCACAGTGAACTGGTTGTTTGTTCAACTCAAGCTGCTATCTGCTTATGCACCGTTTTCCTGTTACAAATTTAAAAATTCATAACTCGAAATTCAGAGCTCTTTTCAAGAAACTTCCTTCTACAAACCTGTTTAGAATTGAGTTAATTTCTTACCTTAAAATTTCAGCCAAGAATTCCTTCTAGTTTGGTCTAGAACTTCCAATCTTCACCTCGAGCCCTGATTAACCCAAGATTCTGCCTCCTCTGTTCTTTCTTCACTTCTTGTTCTTCTCCTTGTGCAAACTTCCTCTGGCAAGATAACCTCGCAAACTAGCTTCTCTCAGTTTTTGAATGGCACTGATTTTACTAAAATTTGCTCATGTCAATTGCCAAAATCATGCTTTTGAATTTCTTCTTCCAAAAACTTCCCACCGCCTCCAGAGTTCAAGGATTAACTGCCACGTCACCCTTCATTTAGTATGTTTTTTCTTCCCTTCCATCATAACTCCTATAGACAGACATGAATTTCTACTTAATAAATATATAGTATGACATTCCTTTGGCTAAACATGCTTATCTAAGAAACCTAGAGTTCGGGGTTTACAAACATTCCCCCCTTAAAAGAAATTTCGTCCTCGAAATTTACCTGATATGTCATTTGAAAAGTTGAGGATATCTCTTCCTCATTTGCTCTTTAGGTTCCCAGGTAGCTTCCTCGATTCCATGATTACGCCATATCACCTTCATCTTATTTTTGAGCACCTGGTCTTTCCTATCCAAGATCTCGATGGCCTCCTCCTCGTAAGATAAATCTTCTTTGAGCTATACCGGTTGTGTTGCTAGTATGTGCATGGGATCAGGCACGTATTTCCTTAGTATTGACACATGAAATACGTCGTGAATACGAGCTAGCCCCATCGGCAACTGCAGCTTATAAGCTGTTGGACCAACCGTTCCACAATCTCATATGGTTCGATGTATCGTGGACTTAACTTCCCTTTTCTCCCAAACCGAAGAATTTCTTTCCATGGGGATAGCCGGAGAAATACCCGTTTTCCGACTTCAAATTCTAGTTCTCTTCTTTGCTTATCGGTGTAGCTCTTCTGTCTATCGCGAGCCGCCTTAAGATTATCCCTGATAAGTTTCACATTCTCTGTTGTTTGTTGAACTAATTCTGAACCTAATAATTGTCGTTCTCCGACTTCATTCCAGCATACTAGGGTCCTGCAAGGTCGGCCGTACAATGCTTCATAGGGAGCCATTCTAATACTATAATTGTAGCTATTGTTGTAGGCAAATTCAATCAACAATAGGTGTGTATCCTAACTTCCTTTGAATTGTAATACACAAGCTCTTAACATATCTTCCAGTGTCTGTATAGTTCTTTCCGACTGTCCATCTGTTTGCAGATGAAAAGTCGTACTGAAATGCAATTTAGTGCCCATAGCCTTTTGTAAACTAGGCCAAAATTTTGAAGTAAACCTCGAGTCCTGATCCGACACTATCAACATTGGGGATCCATATTGATAATTATCCTATCCACATAAATCTTAGCTAGACGGTCTAGTGTAAAAGTAACTTTTACTGGTATGAACTTGGCCGTCTTGGTTAGTCTATCGACTATTACCCAAATGCCATAAAATCCTGAGGGTGTCTTAGGCAATCCAAATATAAAGTCCATTGTCACATGCTCCTATTTCCATTCAGGCACTGGAAGTGGATTGAGTAATCCTGCTGGTCTTTGTCTCTCAGGTTTTACTTGTTGACAGACTATACATCGGTCCACATATTCTGCTATGTCTCTCTTCATCCCAGGCCACCAGTAAGATTTCTTCAAAGTTCTATACATCTTTGTGTTACCTGGATGCATGGCATAAGCGGAACTATGTGTTTCCTCTAGAATGGCTTGTTTAAGCTGTAGCTTGTTAGACACACACATTCTCCCCTCCTTTTCTAGTACACTGTCTGTTCCCAGTTGAAAGTCAACCCTGATGCCCTTACTTACATCATCAGCAATCTTCTGAAAATTAGGGTCTTCCAACTTATCCCGCTTAAGGTTTTCTACTAAGGTCAACCTTATCTGAAATGTAGCTATCATTCCTCCGAACGATTCCACTGATAAGGCGGTTCTGGAATTCCTAAACTCCTGCAATAGCAGTCCTCTTATTGAACCAATAATGGCCTTGGGTCCCGAGGATTTCCTACTTAGTACATCTGCCACAACATTAGCCTTACTAGGGTGGTACTCGATGGAACAGTCGTAATCTTTAATCAATTCAATCCATCTTCGTTGTCTTAAATTCAACTCTTTTTAATCAAAGATATATTTTAAGCTTTTGTATCTGTAAATATCCTGCAATGCTCTCCAAATAAGTAATGTCTCCACAACTTCAGAGCCAAAACAACTGCTACCAACTCCAGATCATGCGTGGGATAAATGCCCTCGTGTTTCTTAAGTTGACGAGAGGCATATGCAATCACCTTCCCATCCTGCATCAACACACATCCCAATCCTTATCGGGATGTGTCACAATAAATCTAAAATTCCTTACCTGGAATAGGCAAGGTAAGCACTGATGCTGGTACTAGTCTCCGTTTCAACTCCTGGAAACTATGTTCACACTCTAACGACCATTGCAAACCTCATGCCTTTCTTAGTCAAGTTCGTCAACGGAAGAGCTATCTTAGAGAAACCCTCCACAAATCTCCGATAATAACCTGTCAAACCCAGGAAACTGCATATCTCTGAAACAGTCGTGGGTTGTTCCCAATTAACTATTGCTTCCGTCTTCTAGGCATCTACACTAATGCCCTCTTCTAAAACAAATGCCTAAGAAATACCACCTGATCTAACCAAAAATCACATTTACTGAATTTAGCATACAAGTGCCTATCTCGCAACGTTTCCAATACTATCCTTAGATGGGTTGTATGATCCTCCCTACTACCAGAATACACCAGTATATCATCAATGAATACTCTCACGAACTGGTCCAAGTAGGGATGAAATATCTTGTTCATAAGATCCATGAATACCGCAGGGGCATTTGTTAATCCAAATGGCATTACTAAAAATTCATAATGTCCATATCTTGTTCTAAATGCGGTTTTAGGAATGTCAGTTTCTCTCACTCTCAGCTGATGATAACCCGATCTCAGGTCTATCTTTGAAAACACCGTGGCTTCTCTTAGCTGATCAAACAAATTATCAATGCATGGTAACGGATATTTGTTTTAATCGTTACCTTATTTAGCTGCCTATAGTCGATACACAATCTAAGTGTACCATCTTTCTTCCTCACAAACAATACCGGAGCTCTCCAAGGCGATACGCTAGGTCGAATGTATCTCTTGTCAATTAACTCTTGCAGTTGAACCTTTAATTCTTTCAACTCAGTTGGCACCATTCTATAAGGTACCTGCGTTATAGGAGTTGTTCCTGGAACTAAGTCAATAGTAAACTCCATCTCCCTGTCAGGGGGTAATCCCGATAGTTCTTCAGGGAATATATCCTGAAACTCATTTACCACTAGGACATCTTCTGGGTTCAGCTTTTTCCCTTGAACAACCACTACATGAGCCAGATAGGCTTTACATCCCTTGCTTAATAGCTTTCGAGCTTTCACTGTCGATATCAAATTCCTCGCGACTAATCGTTTGCTTCCTGTCAGCATTGCATCCTGGCCATTTGATTTCCTGAGCACCACCTTCTTCTTGTAACAGTCTACTGAAGCATGATACTTACTTAGAAAATCCATTCCCAGGATAGCATCAAACTCTAACAATTCTAAAGGAAGTAAATTAGCATACAAGTTCTGACCATTGATTAGTACCTCACAATGATTATAGCATCTATCTACTATTATCACATCTCTCAAAGGGGTAGAGATAAATAACTCTTCAGGCATAGGTTCAACCAACCTATCTATACTAGGTGCATACATGCTAGATATAAATGAATGTGTGGCACCAGGATCAAATAAAACATAAGCAGACTGTCCACATAACATAACATTACTGGTCACAACATCTGGAGACTCCGCTGCCTCTTGGTGTATCACGGCATACACTCGCCCCTGCTATTGGGGTCGACCTACGACATTCTTCTGCTTGGCACCAGACCCTTCAACCCGATTTCTAGAACTCTTTGATTGGTTAACTTTCTGGGAGGTCGGCTGTTGTGCTGTTAGAACGTCCTTGTTCATCTGGGGACAATCCCTCTTAAAATGCCCTGTTTGTCCGCATTGGAAACATGCACCTTTGCCACTATAGCATGCCCTAAAATACCTCTTGCCACAACTAAGGCATGTCGGTCTCCTGTCTATGATGGCTACCGACTCACCAGCTCGGCATCTTTGATCAGCTAACTGCACTGGCCGAGGGTCTCTTTTTCCTTTTCTTGGATCACTGCCAACTAGTTCCCCCGAAATGGCTTCCACTAGTCTGGGTTGCAACTGGAGATCAGAATCCCCTGTCTCTAGGCCCTACTACGGCCT